>NC_092031.1:21201161-21502411 GCF_042242105.1 Pempheris klunzingeri
TCACTGTGTCTTTGAACAATTTACACTTAACGCACACAGAGTTAGTTTACACACACAGCTCAGTGAAGTGTTTTTCAACCATCTTGTAAAAATGTCATTGTGTGGTAAATCAGAGCAACAATCCAGTGGGGTGAAGTTGCAACCCAGATTCATAGAAGTTTGTGAAATAGTGACAGAATTTCCATCTATGATTCGAAATGGAACGATGCCAACTAACGGCGTAGATTTTGAAATTTTTTCCATCTCCCTGAACACTCATTTCAAACTAATGTAATTCAATGGGATTATCTTTTCGTGTCTGCATCACGTCTTCTGGAGGCTCCGGGAGCACAAAGGCTGCAGAAGCGGAGGCGAAGACGCTCTGCTTTTCTTCAATGTCGATACTTCCTGTTAAACACCTCTCAGCATAAAAACATGGCAATGTCCTTGATAGCTCATTAATACAGCGGACTACTGTTAAGGTCGACAGTCTGAATTATTTCCAAATTTCTAAAAAACAAACAAGTTTTTCTGTCTCTTTGTTCAGAGCAGAAGTGGTGTTGGAAAGATGGTTTCTATGCAGACGAACAGATCCGCTTTGTATTACGTTATTAGATGCATTACTTATTGCTGTGACACTATTATATTGTTTACATCATTGAACTAAATCATAGATCATCTATATGTAGTTTTATTACTAATTCAGCTGTACTAGATATTCGATGTCTGTATCTTTAAAAAAAAAAGTACACCGTGTTGTGGGTGTGTTCAGTTACTGTTTTGGGATCTACGCCGTTAGTTGGCATCATCCCATTTCGAATTGCTGCCAGTGGGCTGTAAGCCGAATCCCCTGTATCCTCTGTTAACCCTCTGTTAACTTTTGAGTAAAGGCTTTTTATTGCCTATGATTGTAAAATGTGAAGTTGCCGCTTGATGCTAGGGGTCTAAAAAAACATCAGAAACAATAGGTTGGATAATGGTGACAAATGACAAAAAAATGAAACCCACCACTTCCCCGCATTCATTTACATGGAGAAAAATGTGATGCAAAAATGGGATAGTATTCCATGGACTATATAAGATCATTTTACTCATTTCCTTGCAAGTCAGCTTCATACAACTGGCACAGGAATATTTGTTTGGTTGCCATGGAGCTGTGACGTGATTCGTCTGATTACTCAGTGATCAGGGAAACAGAGTTTATTCTCATACCATCGAATTTAAGGAAACCACAGAGGATAGAGTGAGCATAAGGAGGACAAAAAGAAAAAGGAAAGACCAAAAAGAAAGAAAAAGGAAAAAAGAAAAAGAGGGTTTCTTCTGTGCTCCATTTCAACAACAGGCTTGGTGACTCATCCCTCTCTCTGCCTCTCAGGGGCATGTGGCATGCCATCACTTTATATAGCAGTCTCTCTCTCTCTCTCTGGTCCCATGTCTGTGATTAAAGGGGACAAGTGGAAAACAGGAGGAGAGTAGGGAGTTCGCTCCCCAGAGTTTTACGCTGTGTGTGACCTTCACACTCTTTCCCATGGCACTCACATGAGAAATGTACGCAAAAATACACACACCCTTGACCTGTTAGAGCAATGGGTGCCTACACACCAATCATCCAAAGGACTCAGTCTGGCAGAGTGGGCACAGATGGGACTAATATTGGCGTTATTTATGAAGGACTCATTATGTAACATTTAAGAGAAGGAAGTTTTACAACCTTTCCCCTTGAAATGAAAAGTTGTTTTAATAGGCAACAAAACATGGTTCAATACAACCAGGGGGTTGCTGCTATCTGGTATGACCAGTCATTGGTGGTGGCTAATGTTGGCAGACTTTAAGTGTTTATTACGCTTCCTTTAGTCTACATTTTCTCTGTGCCAAGTACTGTCCCATGTAGATGATTTTTATTTTATTTGTCCAGGTTTTAAGATTGAAGGAGATGGTTAGCACTCTTGCTTCTCAGCAAGAAGGCTTCAGGTTCGAATCTGCTGGGGGCTGGTCTACAGTCTGCATGTTCTCCCCGTGCTTGCGTGGGTTCTCTCTTGGTACTACAACTTCCTCCCACAGTCCAAAGACTCTAAATTGCCCGTAGGTGTGGGTGTGACGGTGTGTCTGTCTCTATGTGTGGCCCTGCGATTGACTGGAGACCAGCAGTACAGAGGATCCTTTGTCCCCAGAGCCATTAGACTGTACAACACCTCAGTTGAAGGCAGTGGCTCATGACCCACCCACCCCACCCTCTCTTTCTTTCTCTCTTTCTCTCTGTCTCCAGGTGTTGACCCCTGGACAATGTCGAAAGTGCCTTTGTAATGATACTGTAGGATTGCGCCGATCAAACCCTTTCCTCGAATGCTGACTGGGTGAAGTCCTTGACCATCTCCTTGGTCTTGGAGGTTTTCAGATGCCAGATTCTTCTCACTCCAGTCACTAAAGGCTCTCTCACTGTATTACCCTGTCTGACCACACGCCACAATTGCCGTGTCGACAGAATATTTCTGAACATGGCAGGACTCAGGGTTAGCCCCTGTGCTGCTCACCACCATCCCAGAGACATATTTCCCCAGCCTGACGAACTGTAGTCATCCTGTCAGGTAATCCATGATCCAGGAAGTGAAGGAGGGATCCACCTCCACCTTTTTAGCTTGTCTCTAAGTGTGTCACATAACCACCTGGCTCATCCAAGTGAGAGCCAGCCTGGTGGAACATGTAGAGGAGAGCATCTTCCACTCCCATATTTTCATGGTACCCGAACCATGGGGGTTGAGTACGTTTTCACGTGGTGGTCTCAGGAGGCGCAGAAGCAGCCGCTCCAGTGTCTTCATGATGTGTGATGTGAAGGCCAGTGGTCTGTGGTAGTTTAGCTCGGCCAGGCGCCCTACTTTGGGTACTGCAATGAAACATGAGAAGGACAGGGAGGGGCAAGGAAAACCGGTTTAACTCATTGGATCTTGGCTTGCTTTAGACTCCTCTTTAGCTCTTGACAAAATCTGTGAAAGAAGTTGAAGGATTCATACAACCAATAATTTCCTTAAGCAGACAAAAGTCCATAGGCTGAAACTGGTCAAAAACATCAGAGCAGTGAAAGTGATAAATAGAACCCACAAGACTTGGGCCTTTCTCAATCTGAGTTCTTGTCCGTACTCGTGTTCTTGTGTTCATGTGAAACGTCATCATTCGCAGCCCAAGTACTGTTCCAATCAAAAGTCCACATCAAGCCATGTGCAGTCCAAAAACCCAGACACCCATTTTATCAAGGATGCATCAGGTGGTGACTTGTGTGGACTTCTGATAGTCACGTATCCCAGAATGCTTTTCGTACCAACCAGCGGAAATGGCGGACAAAGGATATCTAAAGTTTAAATTTTGGAAACACTACAATTGTTATGTTATGGGATGTAATTTTAAGACTTTTATGCGAGTATATAGTTTTTAAACTTCAAATCTATGGTGCATTTGTCAACATAGACCCTACTTGAATATTTTTAACATTTCTTTTAATGTTATGATGGTTTTTAAAATGGAAACAAAAGAGGCAGAGTTGTGTTTAATATTGTATTTCGTTTAATTGTAAATTTATATTCTAATGACGATAACCGAAGTAGACACGTATTAAGAGCTGAGATGTCATCAAGTCTGCTGCCATTCCAAATGCAGCGTGGCTCCCAAGTCAAACTTGCCGAGTCCGAACTACGAAGTCTGAACTTGGCATACTTGGTATTGAGAAAGGCCTAAGGTTTCATGCAACCACATCTCAAATTTTAGTCTGGAATGCATGATTTTAAATGGGGTGGCTGTACCCAGGATTTTTTTGAAAGTGGAATAAATTAATGAGGTTAGCTCCTCAGTACTGAAGAGCAGTGGACAGGTTAAGTATACGGCAACAACTGGAGCATACGGTTTAGCAATATGACAGGGGAGCGATATCTCAAATAAAACAAGTTTATGATCAGAGAAAGCTGTACAGGTAGACCAACAAGATCTGGTGTGTGTCCATGCTCCTGTGTAAGACCTGTAACAGGTCACATATAAAATGAGACTTTCAGGAAACACAAACAGGATAACAGATTAAGAGTGATATGGAAGTGATCATGTGCAATAAGGTTTAGATAATGATAAAGACAAAAATTGCATTTGCTCTATAAAATAAGACAAAATACAGACTCTATTTGAATAATCATTTCACAGGACCATGCCAATGCGGTAGCTCTTCAAGCATGTTTACTTCCTCATGTGCACTCCATTATGTTATTGACTGTGTTTGAATGCATGCTTCCATGTTCAATTATTCTGAAATATTTTCACTTCTGTTCCAGGCTGCTATTACTTTACATTCATTTCTGTTTGTGAAATGAAATGATGAAATAACACGGTACACTTGAGTGTTCCATTAGTGAATGTAAAGTCTACGTTCATTTTTGACAGGCCCCCCAAGAATAATGTGACTTAATGGATTATACAAATGGAGCAAGTTTCATTTGGTATAGAAATGAATTGAATCCAATCCAGCATGACTTGCTTTGTAAATTATTATATTATTATTTCTTATTAGTACTTGACCTTAAACATGCAAATACTCTCGTATATCTGACTTTAACATCCCTTGATGATAATGTGAAAAAAAAAATCCCTGTGGCAAACAGCAACACAAAGGCTTTGTTTTACTTTACTGTTATCTGTCAATATATGAGAAACAACTGTGGTCTTTAGACCTGCACAGCAGCAGAGTGGAACAATAGGACAAAGGTCACAATGCACACTGTTGCTCTGCTTTTGCTTTTGTTTCCACATTTATCTGCATGGTCAAAGCTGCAGTCGGTAGCACTGAGAAGACAATTTGAAAAGGGTACAACTTTCAGGTCCGTCCTCCTTCCCTCTCCAGCATTCTGAAGTTCTGCATCCAAAGCCTTTCCTCGCAAAGGAGGAGGCTGTCACACATGCACAGGCTAGTAACCATGGCTACTGAGGAGACCATGGCTGTGTCACGCACTATATAGTGAGTATAATTATAGTGCTTTCTAAATGTATAGTGAGAATTATTAGACCCTAGATAGTGTCCAAGAGAAGCAGCACACAAACACCTCTACACTGAACTCCGTAGATAGTGAATAGGGAGTAGTGAATGAATGATTTCAGAGACAACTGCTATCTCATGTTCCATTTAAGTGCCATACACTGAATTTGATCACAACTATAATAAAACTCAAGAGTTTTTTACTAGTTTGGATATAACTTTACTCTATAATGTGCTCACAATTGAAATATTTAGATGATCAACCTCTACTCAAATTTCCTGAAGGCATAAATAGAGATAAAGAGCAAAGAGTCCCATATTGTGATAAAACAAATCACAAGACAATACTCCCATTGCTCTAGGACACAATTACTCACGCTGTTTCTTACACACAGACGTGCGCACACACATGCACGCATACACACACACACACACACTGTTCAGTGTGTTTTGCAACTAGCATGCCTTATTTTGTAATTTAAGTGCAAACCAGATATGGAAATTATCTCCTTGTGTATGTTTTGCAAAGATGTTGTGTCACTGCCACATAAACACACACACACACACGCGCACACACACACACACACACACACACACCTAAATGCGCTATTACTCACAGAACCATTACATACCTCATTCATCTATTTTCCATGGCTCTGAGCATACCTTCCTGTCATGAGGCACAGCAGCCTCATGGAAGAACAATGTCCCATTAAATTAGGAGGGTCAGGAAGTCAACACACCAAGGTGAATAGCTGAACTTCCCCACACTCTCTTTCCATGCACTTTGGACACAAACACAGACACACAGACATACACACACGCAGCACAAAATTCCCTCATGTACTCTGGCTTCTCTTGAATCCCTCTTGTGCAAACACATTAGCTTGTGACCGACTCTCATCTCTAACAGACTGGGTTTCCTCAGGCACACATTGTATACACTGTATGCCCAGGCTGCTCAGTGATAAGGCAACAGTCCAACCACATGCCCATCGTCCTAACATGTGTTCCTTAGAGACCTCTCATTACCAGTAAGATCCACGGAAGACAAAGCTGGATTACCTACAGAGCTAAGCAGTAAGTGATCCATGTCCCCAGACCCTAAGGCCTAGGTTCACTGCTTGTTCGTTGTTTTTTGTAATTTGATTAACTGAAAATGTGTTTGGACACGTAGGTGGTGTGGGTGGTATTCTTTGGACAGAACTAGGCTTGTGCTAAGTTAGGCCATTCCTCTCTAGTCACCCTCACTAAGTAAGCAAATAAGCTAATTTTCCAAAATGTTGAAGAATTCATTTCCCCTTGGAAAGAACTGATATATGCTCACAGCGAAATGCTGTATTCCATCATTCAACACTAATTGCCACCTTTAATAAAAGCACTTGTGAGAAACCGTGAAGCCATGTCAGAGACTTGGAACACACATCGCTTAAGCAGTTTACAACACCCGTTGCATTGTCCTTGAGATTGAAACAGGCTGTAATGAACTTGAGTGAGAGAGATGTTTTCCAGCACCCTGCCTGTCAACACAGCTGTTCAGGAAAGCCAAGATTCCGCATCCAAGGTTGAGTTTACCCAAGATACTGCAGGACAATACCTTCATAAAAGCACCATCACACTGCAACAGAACACAATAGATAGGAGCCCCACCTACCCACCCACCATTAGCTCTCATACCTCCACTTTCCAGCCAGCACTTTGATGCTATCATCCAGATGGCTTTCCAGACCTCTGAGGCACCATCCCACATATGCTATTACTTGTTCTCATATGACAGCAAAGAAATAACCCCCCCCTACCAAAGGTCTTTTGTTCTGGCTCTGCTGTGTTCCTGTTTTGATCTTAACGCCAGTGTGGAGAGGAAAAGACACATACAATATGCGCAACAACTTTTGGCCCACATGCAGACATTCAGGAGCCCAGCTAGATGAGGATTTGCTGTGATGGAAAGAGGAAGACCCCCCCTCCCCTCACCCCACCTTCCAACCCTTCATTAACAAGCTGGAGCATTGTATTTACAAGGAGAAGGAGGCATATGAGAGAAAGGGAAAGAAAGGCTCTTTCATCTGGAAGAGTGCAGGAATGCTTCATCAGGGTGGGCCAGGGTCAGGTGGAGTCACACTTACTAGAGTTTTCTGTGTGGTGCTCTATACAGACAATGCAAAAAAAAATGTTTGCTGAAATGTGAGCAAGACATTATGTTAGAAAAATAAACATCCAAAACCAAACTAGCAGGCTCTGAAGGACCCATGGTTCATTACACCCTAATCATTTTCAGAGCTTTGCATACAGTGGGGCTTCTTTTTCCAGAGGAGGGTGCTAGAGGCAAGGTCATGGGGCCATTAAAATTATCCTGTGAGCAAATTACTATCTTGGATCTTGATGGGAACAGGAACATTTTACAAAATTTCTACTCTGCCAATTAAATATTGAGTACAAGAATAGACTGTATACATATATAAGTTAGTGGACATAGCCATTGTTACGCCATCCATTGGTTTGCGGACTGCCACTTTGAGGCCTTGAGTTTGGCTTTCTGGGCATCACCATCTTGGTTTTATGGTGTACAGAACCACCCCCTACTAGTTGTTTGAAAGAATACAGGTTTAGGGCATGTCCACATGACATATCTGTCCATCCACCGTTATTTTAAGTCAACACTGAAGTTAAGTTTTTCATAGGTGTATCTAGGCAGCAAGCTACTAATCAGAATCAGAATCACTTTAATAATCCCCAGGGGGAAATTGCTTTTTGTTACGCACAGCTCCAAAAGAATAAGAATAAATTTCAAACCCAAAAGTAATAATAATAATATGTTATTCAACTTAACATATATCATAGTACTAGAGAGTGGTAAGAGGTGAGAGTTTTTCTCCTTGAATACAAGATGAGGGAGACTCAGAGCACGTGTCAGCCTGTAGAGAAAAAAAACACAATTAGACCACAAAACTTCAACTCAACCTGATCCTAATGTGAACATTCTGGAGCTCTCTCCTCCCCTCAGCATCCAGTCTGTTTGTGTTTGTATGTGTGTATGTGTACTACGAATATCTACCCACCACCACCATTTCCAGGCTTACATTTCTCTGACATGTTTTTCTCTGTCACGTCTCCCTCTGGTATGATATACACGAGTTAAACCTGGAGTCTTTTTACAGATTCCGCTTGGTCTTGGCCTCTGCCAAATGCCATTAGCCAATATCTCTGTTTAGGCGGGTCTCTAATGCTTCTATTGTGTTGCAAACCCAGTGGCTCACCTCAGTTAGCCTGTGTGTACCTGTGCACATAGAAAGAAAAATTTCATTAGTGAAAACATTCCTTTCCTTTTAATAATACCTCTATCCCAATGCTCATACCTTTTCCTAACCTTCAGCTAACCAAACCCTAATTCTTACCCAAAGCTTATTTTAACCGAAGCAATAATCAGTCTTTTCATATGGATGAAATGACTACATTTGACATGAATAATGAGAACCACTCAACGTCTCTGGAAAACCCTCTGTACACCACCCACCAGCACTAAACAGCAGACAAGACACAATGAGAGTTATTTAGCATTTTTTATATCTAAGTATTTTGACCCTAACAATATAACAGTGCTAGCAAACACAAGTAATACAAGTGCAAGTATCTGTATTGTAGTCTAGAATAGGCATCTTTCTAGGAGGTCTCTTGATACATTAACAACAAATCAACCAAACTTTTAAAGTCATCAAATATGTGAATCTTACATGTTATTCAACTTAACATACAGTGGGGCAAAAAAGTATTTAGTCAGCCACCAATTGTGCAAGTTCTCCCACTTAAAAAGATGAGAGAGGCCTGTAATTTTCATCATAGGTATACTATGAGAGACAAAATGAGAAAAAAAAAAATCCAGAAAATCACATTGTCTGATTTTTAAAGAATTTATTTGCAAATTATGGTGGAAAATAAGTATTTGGCCAATAACAAAAGCTCATCTCAATACTTTGTTATATACCCTTTGTTGGCAATGACAGAGGTCAAACGTTTTCTGTAAGTCTTCACAAGGTTTTCACACACTGTTGCTGGTATTTTGGCCCATTCCTCCATGCAGATCTCCTCTAGAGTAGTGATGTTTTGGGGCTGTCGCTGGGCAACACGGACTTTCAACTCCCTCCAAAGATTTTCTATGGGGTTGAGATCTGGAGACTGGCTAGGCCACTCCAGGACCTTGAAATGCTTCTTACGAAGCCACTCCTTCATTGCCCGGGCGGTGTGTTTGGGATCATTGTCATGCTGAAAGACCCAGCCACGTTTCATCTTCAATGCCCTTGCTGATGGAAGGAGGTTTTCACTCAAAATCTCACGATACATGGCCCCATTCATTCTTTCCTTTACACGGATCAGTCGTCCTGGTCCCTTTACAGAAAAACAGCCCCAAAGCATGATGTTTCCACCCCCATGCTTCACAGTAGGTATGGTGTTCTTTGGATGCAACTCAGCATTCTTTCTCCTCCAAACACGACAAGTTGAGTTTTTACCAAAAAAGTTCTATTTTGGTTTCATCTGACCATATGACATTCTCCCAATCCTCTTCTGGATCATCCAAATGCTCTCTAGCAAACTTCAGACAGGCCTGGACATGTACTGACTTAAGCAGGGGGACACGTCTGGCACTGCAGGATTTGAGTCCCTGATGGCGTAGTGTGTTACTGATGGTAGCCTTTGTTACTTTGGTCCCAGCTCTCTGCAGGTCATTCACTAGGTCCCCCCGTGTGGTTCTGGGATTTTTGCTCACCGTTCTTGTGATCATTTTGACCCCACAGGGGGGAGATCTTGCGTGCAGCCCCAGATGGAGGGAGATTGTCAGTGGTCTTGTATATCTTCCATTTTCTAATAATTGCTCCCACAGTTGATTTCTTCACACCAAGCTGCTTACCTATTGCAGATTCAGTCTTCCCAGTCTGGTGCAGGTCTACACTTTTGTTTCTGGTGTCCTTTGACAGCTCTTTGGTCTTGGCCATAGTGGAGTTTGTAGTGTGACTGTTTGAGGTTGTGGACAGGTGTCTTTTATACTGATAACGAGTTCAAACAGGTGTCATTAATACAGGTAGAGGAGCCTCTTAAAGAAGAAGTTCCAGGTCTGTGAGAGCCAGAAATCTTGCTTGTTTGTAGGTGACCAAATACTTATTTTACCAAGGAATTTACCAATTAATTCATTAAAAATCCTACAATGTGATTTCCTGGATTCTGTTCCCCCATTCTGTCTCTCATAGTTGAAGTGTACCTATGATGAAAATTACAGGCCTCTCTCATCTTTTTAAGTGGGAGAACTTGCACAATTGGTGGCTGACTAAATACTTTTTTGCCCAACTGTATATCATAGTACGAGTTAGCTGTTGGAGTTGCTATAGCTTCGTTCACGAGAAAGATTTCTCTGTGGCTTCACAGTTATTTCAGCATTTGACACTATTTTTTGTTGAAATTTTCTCTGCTTACATTTTTATTGGCCATCCTGGACCATAATTTCATGTGTAAAACTTAAACTTAAACAGGTTCTTGTCTTTCTAACAGAACTTAACTTTTACCTGAAACCTCATCCTATCTCACTTTGACATTGCACATTGGCATTGACATGTTCTATGTTCTCTTCTCCACAGGATGAAGTGAAGGTTCCCTCAAAACTCAGCGTCTCTAAGTCCATGAAGGTTTCTGAGTCTGTGTCAGGAAGCAAAAGAGGCAGCCTGCTAGAGCTCAAAGAAGCTGCAGAAGAGCTTGGAGAGGATGGAGAAGAAGGAGAGAAGGCAGACAAACCCCATGTAGACCTTTCGTCAGATGAGGAGGTGGTGGAGATTGAAGACACCATTGAGGAAACTCGTGCTGAGCGCATCAAGCGCAGCAGCCTGCAGCGTGTACAAACCTTGAAGACGGTCTTCTCAAAAGAGAAGATGGATAAGACCAAAGCAAAGACCAAAGAGAACCTGGAGAGGACCAGACAAAAAACCAAGGATAACCTGGAGAAGACAAAGCAGAAGACAAGAGAGAACCTGGAAAAGACCAAGCAGCAAACAAAAGAGAATTTAGAGAAGACCAAGCAGAAGACCAGGGAGACTCTGGAGAAGACACGCCACAACATTGAGAAGAAGATGGGAAAGCTTGGAACACGCATGACTGTCAACCCTGAGCGCAAGCAGAAGTTACAGACATCCCGCGACAAGATGAAGAAATCCTTCACACCAGACCATGTAGTTTATGCCCGGTCCAAGACTGCCGTGTATAAGGTTCCCCCCTTCACCTTCCACGTTAAGAAAATTCGTGAGGGCACTGTTGAGGTGGTTCAAGGCACAGAGATGGTGGAGGTGACCCAAGATGATGAGCCTTTCAGTGGGATGGATGGGGAGGTTGAAGAGGGTGCAGTGGAAGTTGAGATGGAGATGATGAATGGAGGAGGGGATGAGGAAGAGGCAGAGGATGATGAAGAGGAGGACAGCCGAGATGCCCTGCAGGAGAACGAAGACAGAGATAGAGACAGCGACTAGATCAAGAATAAAGAATTTGCCAAGATCCTAAGAAAATCATTTGCACCAACCTTGAAGGTCTTTTGTAAAAACTGAATAAATGGGATGATTGCTAAAGAATGATTACAGTTAATTTCAACTTCAGTCTTATTCTTTATCATTTTGGCTATTATTCCTATCAATTATGATAAATTTGTACTCACTAAAGTATTTGCTGAAATCTGGGAATCTGTTATAAGTTTGACAGGTCAGTCAGACAGGTTGTTAACAACCCAACAATTGATCCAGGTTATTAAGGTTAAACTGAATGAATACATCAAAAATGTCTTTAATAACTCTTCATTACACAGGAAACCTGTATGAAGTATTCTTACCAGGAGGTTGGTTATGTTTGTTGGTAATATTCTTTGTCTCTTCCATATATGAAAGGCTAACCTGATTGTCTGACTTCTTGTGTCTCCTGACTCCAAGGTCGCCCATGTCTATATTACCAACCAGGCAAAGCTGTGTGTATAAATGTAATTCAAGACTCCCGTAATATAAAACTGCACTAACATGTTTTGTGAAAGCTGTCGCTTGTAGTGAAGAACCTAGAGAGAACTATCACCTGTCTCTGCAGCTTTCCTTAGATCTATGCAGAGTTTTTGCATCTTTCAGCTCATTGGCCCACAACTTGCTCTCATCAAACGCATGTCCAGCAGGCAGCTGTTTTCAGTGAAAATGCACTAACAGACACACTGTGCACTACCTGCTTAGCAGCAAACAGCAGACAAACACAGTTGGAGCTACCACCAGACACCTCCCTCAGGCAGAGGTGGAGATCAAATTAGCACAAAAAGAGATCTTCATCATCCATTTAGCGGCTGTGGCTCAGTGGTAGAGTGGGCCGCTATGAGTCAGCGTGTCGAAGTGTGATTGGGCAAGACACTGAACCCCAACTTGTTCCTGAAGCAGCTTCAGAGTGTGAATGTGCGTGAAAGAACAGTCCAACTTAGATTCCTCCTGTATGAATGTTGGGTGAATGAAGATGTGAAGTAAAAGCGCTTTGAGTGGTCGACATGACTAGAAAGGTGCTATACAAATACAGACCATTTACCATTTACCATTTACCAGGTGGACAAAAACATGACTCCAGATGAATCCTTACGTTGTTACATTGCGTTGTTCATGTCAGGGAACTCTAACATGCTTGCCATGTCAACTTTAAATGGTGACAAAATCTCAGCTTTGTGTTTACAGCTTGTTGTGGTGCCCTTATGTGGCCAAAGACTTGCCAGAGAGCAAAGTCAAGTCGTATTCTCGCTTGCACAAAGAGTGGGAGGAACTGAGGATCAGTAGTTGGCAAAGTCTTTGTCACCAGGGCCCCAATGTCCACGGGGCCCATGACCAGGTTGACCTGACCTTGGGTTACAGCATTCCCAGATCCCAGCAGTTAACTTCATCAAGACAATGTTATTATTATCAATCGGAATGATGGCCAATGGTTTGAAAAACACAATTATCATTTGACAACTTGATTTTTACTTTATTAAACTATAGGTTTGGCTCTTTAAAAAGCAGAATTGTTTTAGCATTTAATTAAAATCTTGACAAATTTGCAAAGGCACTTCATTGGATGCTTAGAGTTGTGCTTTGATTGTGTAGATTAGCATGAAAATTGACAGAAGAAGAAACAAAAAATAACTTAGTGATAACAATCTGATTTGATCAAGAGATTATTAGGAGAAATTCCCACTGTAAAAAATGTCATTTGTCAGCATTCCTCTCTTGTTTTATTTTTTTTAAATCAAAACATTAACCACTCACAGCTTGTGTGATGAGAATATGGAAATAACTTATCTCCTGTCCACTGAATTTCACTTGTATTTGTTCAATAGAAGGAACACAATCTTATGGACTGTTGGGCAATGGATTCCCAAATTATTCATTAATACATTGAGTACAAATCCATTCTTATCTGGAATTCCTTTTGTTTTAGAAATATATGACATATCACATATGCAAAACCATATCTTCCACCCTACCCTTGTCGTTTGGCTATTTGAATACTGAAGTGCTATCTTACTCTGCTTACTCTCTCTATAAGATATTTCAGCATCACAGGCCAAAAGAAATTTCATTTTCATTACAGACAGATGTAACCTACTAGCTGTCTTCATGCAATACTCTTAGGTAATATTTAACCGCCAGTGTTCCTAAAGAACAACTCATGAAAAGTAAGGTCTGCAGAACATGAGGTAGAGACAGCTCATTCCTCGGTCAACAACATTTTCCTCACCAATGCTACTCACTTTGATTATTTTTTATGAATTTCCTCTGAAAATGTGGAATGTGCTATGTAAAGATGTGTTTCATACAGAAACTGAGATAAGGACCAATACTTTCTAGCAAGTTTCACAAACCTCTGGTAAAGCCAGTTTAGACTCTTATCATCACTGTGTGCTCTTGGTCGTGTCTATTCAAGAGACTGTTTCAAGAGTTTGTTATTACAGCAGTCTGATACTGACCCCTGGTGTCCAATCATCTCACTATAATCTCCTCTGGCCTAGATTTAAGATGCATTTTACTACATCACCACTGCTCTCTTTCAAATTAACATTTCATCCAGATGTCGCCACATAGGGTTTGTCTCTTGTTACAAACACTTGTTTGTAACAGGATGCGTAATGTGATTTATATATTCACCCCTGCTGGACATATTTCATAAGCACTTGCAAGAACGAATTCAAGAACTTTTTTTCATTCTTGAATGTTCTGCCTTGACTGCATTTTTATTGCATATTCATACACATTATCATCCACCTGCATTTTCCACACTAGTCCTGGTCGGGGTAGGGGCAGGCTGGAATCAAGCCTGGCATATTGAAGGGGTATACACCATGGGGAGGTTAGCCATGGGCTAACGTAGAGACAGACATTAGATACATGTGTGAATCTAAAGGAAAAGAATACATATATTTCATTTATATAGCTGTTGCCAAAGTTGACCACATTGCCATTGTATTTTGTGCTGTCAAGGTTTAGTTTCTAGCTCAGATTTGTGCTTGTGTTATGTTTTTGTATGTAATGTGAATCACTGCTAATGCGGATTATCATGCATTTTGATTAGATTTACCATATAGCCTCTTGCCTTGTGCTGCCTGCACTTATTCTGCATTTAGAACAGCTTCTCGGCCCAATAATTGTGATGTTTGCACAGATTTCACAATAAAACCAATGACACTGGCACTCTTACAGGCACGCTAACATTTAAGCAGTGATGAAATATTTTAGCTTTTGCACAATTGTGGAGAATTATTAGAGTGGTTTAATGCACAGTCATTCAAGGGGATTCGTGATACCATGTCTGTCAGAGCAGTAACAACATGCAGCTGAGCTGAAGCTTATGTCAATGGAAGACAAAATGCAGGTCATACTTAACCATTTCCTCACTTTTGTTGTGTTGGTAATTGATACCTGTATAACATTTCATTTCTTAACCACTAATGATTTAATTAATAAAAGCCATTTGGTTCACAGTTTCTGTATTTTTCATGAATGTTCGCTAAACAAGTGAAGGACTGGACACAAAAACAACTGTTGATTACAAAGTGTATTCACAGTGTCTCTGCATGCCCTAATGCAACATGCTCTACAAAGTAAATTATTGTTATTATTATTTTTTTGCTCCCACAATAGCCTTTATTATTCATTGCCACTGTGAAATATACATAGGACTATCTCCAAATGATGCTAGTAAGCAAGAGGTGTAAGAGGTGTTAGTACAATGGAATTATTATCAGCTACAGTTCACAGCATTTGAAATTTATAATATCGTATATATATATCAGGTCTATATAGAGAGTTAGACACACCCCAAATAAATTATGATTAAAAATAAATAAAATAGATAATAAATTAACTATTTAAATGAAATAAGACGCCCCTACTTCTATTTTTCTCATTTACTTCTTCATTTTATTCCATTTAAAAATATATTTTTATAAGTCTTTCCATCTAACCTGTTATCTTCTATTATTCTGATTCCTCATTACAGAAGTGGGGCTGTTAGCGGAAATAGGACTGTACTAAGTCACCAGAAGTTACCATGAATATGACCGGAAATTCAGAGTTTCTCTAAATTAAAAACGTCAAAATAATTATTGCCACAAGTATTGGGCTAAAAAAAAAACAACCTTAAACATGTTGTCTATGTAGCCTTATATATACTAAGGAAACAATTCCAAAAAAAACAACCAGTGGCCAATAAACTGCTATTAGACATAGCGTTACCATTTTTATTTTGAAATTTTAAACCGGAAGCTATCTCCAATTTTGATTTTTATCTTGATGCAGGTCAACAACAGCTGCTTTGCTATCAACTAGAAGGCGCTGAAGTAGTTGGTAATGTGACATGCATTTCAATTAACTTGTGTTAGGTTCAAAAGTTGTGTGTGTGTGTGTGTGTGTGTGCTGCCCGCTGCCCACCAATGGTGTTGTGAGGTGTGTTGCAGTTTCTTCAGAGGTGAGTTAAAGACAGTTAACTACATGTGGCGCATGAAAGTGAAGTTTTGGGCTGAGTGCTTTAACGTTACCGTCAGTGGGCTTTCTCACGAGCGTTATGCTAGCTGGGAGGATGTCTTAACAAAAGCTGTTAGCCTCAAGTAAGTAAGTCCCCCACCCTTCCCCTGAGCGGGTGTATCTCTGTTCAGTGATAGTCACAGATCGCCATTTGCAAGTTGCAAGTTGCTGCATATGGTTGCCGACGAGCCAGTGTCAAGATACAGCAGTGTTAGCGAGCTAAGATACATCTGAAAGGAGTTGGGAGAGAAACTTCCCTTCGTTCTCATGCCGAGGAGTTTTTCTTCACTAAGTTACATGCTTTGTCAAAACACTCGTCCTGTTTCTGAAGCTTTTATTTGGCCAAATGTGGCAGTTAAACATATCGGCGAGCAATTCCTTTTCCTACTGTGTCAGAAACTAAGAGTTTTTAGGTCCGAGGGGGCGGGCTGAGGTGGGACAGCCTCCTCATGTGTGTTACTCAACGGATTCGTTTTTGGGTGTCACTTCTCTGGAACGATCTTTTGCCATGGTTAGTAGTCCTGTCCTACCATGGTTAGTAGTAGTGCTGTCCTGTCATGGTTAGTAGTGCTGTCCTGCCATGGTTAGTAGTGCTGTCCTACCATGGTTAGTAGTGCTGTCCTGTCATGGTTAGTAGTGCTGTCCTACCATGGTTAGTAGTCCTGTCCTGTCATGGTTAGTAATGCTGCCCTGTCATGGTTAGTAGTGCTGTCCTGTCATGGTTAGTAGTCCTGTCCTACCATGGTTAGTAATGCTGCCCTGTCATGGTTAGTAGTGCTGTCCTGTCATGGTTAGTAGTCCTGTCCTACCATGGTTAGTAGTGCTGTCCTGTCATGGTTAGTAGTGCTGTCCTGTCATGGTTAGTAGTGCACTGTCCTACCATGGTTAGTAGTGCTGTCCTGTCATGGTTAATAATGCTGCCCTGTCATGGTTAGTAGTCCTGTCCTACCATGGTTAGTAATGCTGTCCTGTCATGGTTAGTAGTGCTGTCCTGTCATGGTTAGTAGTCCTGTCCTACCATGGTTAGTAATGCTGCCCTGTCATGGTTAGTAGTGCTGCCCTGTCATGGTTAGTAGTCCTGTCCTACCATGGTTAGTAATGCTGTCCTGTCATGGTTAGTAGTGCTGTCCTGCCATGGTTAGTAGTGCTGTCCTGCCATGGTTAGTAGTCCTGTCCTGTCATGGTTAGTAGTCCTGTCCTACCATGGTTAGTAATGCTGTCCCACCATGGTTAGTAATGCTGTCCTGTCATGGTTAGTAATGCTGCCCTGTCATGGTTAGTAGTCCTGTCCTACCATGGTTAGTAATGCTGTCCTGTCATGGTTAGTAGTGCTGTCCTGCCATGGTTAGTAGTGCTGTCCTACCATGGTTAGTAGTCCTGTCCTGTCATGGTTAGTAGTCCTGTCCTACCATGGTTAGTTGTGCTGTCCTGTCATAGTTAGTAGTGCTGTCCTGTCATGGAGTCCTGTCCTATCATGGTTAGTAATGCTGCCCTGTCATGGTTAGTAGTGCTGTCCTGTCATGGAGTCCTGTCCTATCATGGTTAGTAATGCTGTCCTGTCATGGTTAGTAATGCTGCCCTGTCATGGTTAGTAGTGCTGTCCTGCCATGGTTAGTAATGCTGTCCTACCATGGTTAGTAGTGCTGTCCTGTCATGGTTAGTAGTGCTGTCCTGCCATGGTTAGTAGTGCACTGCCCTGTCATGGTTAGTAGTGCTGTCCTGCCATGGTTAGTAGTGCTGTCCTGCCATGGTTAGTAGTGCTGTCCTACCATGGTTAGTAGTGCTGTCCTGCCATGGTTAGTAGTGCTGTCCTGTCATGGTTAGTAGTGCTGTCCTGCCATGGTTAGTAATGCTGTCCTACCATGGTTAGTAGTAGTGCTGTCCTACTATGGTTAGTAGTAGTGCTGTCCTACCATGGTTAGTAGTGCTGTCCTGTCATGGTTAGTAGTGCTGTCCTGCCATGGTTAGTAGTGCTGTCCTGTCATAGTTAGTAGTGCTGTCCTGCCATGGTTAGTAGTGCTGTCCTGCCATGGTTAGTAGTGCTGTCCTGTCATGGTTAGTAGTGCTGTCCTGCCATGGTTAGTAATGCTGTCCTACCATGGTTAGTAGTAGTGCTGTCCTACTATGGTTAGTAGTAGTGCTGTCCTGTCATGGTTAGTAGTGCTGTCCTGTCATGGTTAGTAGTGCTGTCCTGTCATGGTTAGTAGTGCTGTCCTGCCATGGTTAGTAATGCTGTCATACCATGGTTAGTAGTAGTGCTGTCCTACTATGGTTAGTAGTAGTGCTGTCATACCATGGTTAGTAGTGCTGTCCTGTCATGGTTAGTAATGCTGCCCTGTCATGGTTAGTAGTCCTGTCCTACCATGGTTAGTAATGCTGTCCTGTCATGGTTAGTAGTCCTGTCCTACCATGGTTAGTAATGCTGTCCCACCATGGTTAGTAATGCTGTCCTGTCATGGTTAGTAATGCTGCCCTGTCATGGTTAGTAGTCCTGTCCTACCATGGTTAGTAATGCTGTCCTGTCATGGTTAGTAGTGCTGTCCTGCCATGGTTAGTAGTGCTGTCCTGTCATGGTTAGTAGTCCTGTCCTGTCATGGTTAGTAGTCCTGTCCTACCATGGTTAGTTGTGCTGTCCTGTCATAGTTAGTAGTGCTGTCCTGTCATGGAGTCCTGTCCTATCATGGTTAGTAATGCTGCCCTGTCATGGTTAGTAGTGCTGTCCTGTCATGGAGTCCTGTCCTATCATGGTTAGTAATGCTGTCCTGTCATGGTTAGTAATGCTGCCCTGTCATGGTTAGTAGTGCTGTCCTGCCATGGTTAGTAATGCTGTCCTACCATGGTTAGTAGTGCTGTCCTGTCATGGTTAGTAGTGCTGTCCTGCCATGGTTAGTAGTGCACTGCCCTGTCATGGTTAGTAGTGCTGTCCTGCCATGGTTAGTAGTGCTGTCCTGCCATGGTTAGTAGTGCTGTCCTACCATGGTTAGTAGTGCTGTCCTGCCATGGTTAGTAGTCCTGTCCTGTCATGGTTAGTAGTGCTGTCCTGCCATGGTTAGTAATGCTGTCCTACCATGGTTAGTAGTAGTGCTGTCCTACTATGGTTAGTAGTGCTGTCCTGTCATGGTTAGTAGTGCTGTCCTGCCATGGTTAGTAGTGCTGTCCTGTCATAGTTAGTAGTGCTGTCCTGCCATGGTTAGTAGTGCTGTCCTGCCATGGTTAGTAGTGCTGTCCTGCCATGGTTAGTAGTGCTGTCCTGTCATGGTTAGTAGTGCTGTCCTGCCATGGTTAGTAGTGCTGTCCTGTCATGGTTAGTAGTGCTGTCCTGCCATGGTTAGTAATGCTGTCCTACCATGGTTAGTAGTAGTGCTGTCCTACTATGGTTAGTAGTAGTGCTGTCCTGTCATGGTTAGTAGTGCTGTCCTGTCATGGTTAGTAGTGCTGTCCTGTCATGGTTAGTAGTGCTGTCCTGCCATGGTTAGTAATGCTGTCATACCATGGTTAGTAGTAGTGCTGTCCTACTATGGTTAGTAGTAGTGCTGTCATACCATGGTTAGTAGTGCTGTCCTGTCATGGTTAGTAGTGCTGTCCTACCATGGTTAGTAGTGCTGTCCTGCCATGGTTAGTAATGCTGTCATACCATGGTTAGTAGTAGTGCTGTCATACCATGGTTAGTAGTGCTGTCCTGTCATAGTTAGTAGTGCTGTCCTGCCATGGTTAGTAATGCTGTCCTACCATGGTTAGTAGTAGTGCTGTCCTACTATGGTTAGTAGTAGTGCTGTCCTACCATGGTTAGTAGTAGTGCTGTCCTACTATGGTTAGTAGTAGTGCTGTCCTACCATGGTTAGTAGTGCTGTCCTGTCATGGTTAGTAGTGCTGTCCTACCATGGTTAGTAGTGCTGTCCTGTCATAGTTAATACGGCTCAGCACTGATTGAATTGGTGTACCCAGTCCAGACTGGGATATAATGTTAAATTGATGATAACAGTTTTTTTTTTCCTTGTGTTGTTTTACTGTTGATGGACAAGACAGACAGTGATGGAGGGGGGAAGATTGTTTGTTCGCTTACACTTGTTTATTTCAGTGAACTTTGTAAAGCACTGTGAGACAACTCTGTTGTGATACTGGGCTATACAAATAAATTGAATTGAATTGAAAGGCTGACTCCTTTTTTACAGTTAGTTTCTTGGGTATCCAGGCTCTCTCTCTCTCCTCCTGCTGGGGAGATCGCCCCTCCTACTGTGGTCTTGGTCCAGGTGGATGGAGCAATCAAATTAACTTGAATTCAAAGGCTTATGTCAAATGTGTAATTCTGCCACAAATAATACATTTCAGCAATAATGGTGAGCAAATTGGCCAATAATACAACCGCTATGCCTACTGCAGCTGGTGGCGGTGATAGTGTGTGTGGCTCAACTATTTGAATAATCTATTTTATTTCTATTCTATTTTATTTTAATCTATCTTATTTAACAGTGACTATCGAATAGTGTTTTGGTTTGAAGTGCACATATCTAGTGTCAAGAGGAGTCAAACCAATGATCTGACGCTGAGTTGTGGGAAGTGTAGACTATCTTGTTTGTGCTGAATCAGCTGTAGTTTTTGAATAATTCCAGTATTTTGTGATCTGTATGTAGCTGTAAGGCTTTCTCGAGAGTTTAACGGGAACAGATGCATGCCGTTGGAACAGCTCAGCAGTTTGGCCTTTTGCTCTACTTTTTTTCTTTTGTTGAACTTTATTTTCTTTTACTTGATATGAAATATTCCTTAGACCATTTTTCTGCTTCCACAGGAGCAACATGGCAATGTGGATCCAGGCCCAGCAATTGCAGGGCGAGGCGTTGCACCAGATGCAGGCGCTGTATGGCCAACACTTCCCCATCGAGGTGCGACACTACCTGGCGCAGTGGATTGAAAGCCAGCTCTGGTATGCTGTATACCTTGATCTTTTTTTAATTACATTGTTAAAATGACAATATTAATCTATCGTGATAGAGACAGCATCACAAAATTGATGAGAAATTTAAGTAGATTATGCAGCTTGCACCTTCCAGATTTACAGTAGATTCTTGTCTGTATTATGATGCAAGGTTCAGTGCTTGGTCAGAATTGTGTCTATGTTTGCATGCTTTGAGACATCTTATACCTATAAGATATATCTATCATATCATTATCTTACTCTGCAACCTGTGACAACGTATAAAATCACTTGTTCAGGCTTGTTTGTGTCAGATCAACAACATTTCTAAGATTGAACAAGTTCTCTGAAAACCTGGAAACTGTCATTCATCCATTCATCAACCCATGTGTTGATATCTATAATGGGCTGTGCACTAGAATCAGCAAAAAATCCCTAATGTCTGCAGCAGCTTAAAAAACTAGGATATGCTAGGATATTAACTGGATCAAGACCAATAGTCAAAACTCAAAATTCAAAAATGCACATGCAACTTCTCAAAGAAAAGTTTTAGGGCTATCACATCAATATCAGATTTATACTACACAATTATCATGGCCAAAAGAGTTCATGATAACCATATTACCACAATGCCTATAGAATATGTGTAATAATAATGAGAATGCTTGTGGGGGGCTTGCAGTACTTAATTTGGCACACAGAAATTGAAGCACTTGAATAGCCTGAAAATCAGACATTTTTAACTTGGCTGCTGAAAAATGACTTTAAAATTGAGTTACAGAAACAGTTGTGTTGAAGAACAAAATCTGAGGTGCCGCTCCAGTTTTAGCTGCAGTGTACAGGCTAATGGGCTAATGATAAGCTAGTGGAGTGAGTGACTACCATCAGGTTAGACAGAGGTCTGCTGATCAGGGCAGAGCTGGGTGAGCAATACAAGCTGCGAATGTAGCCGTACATGTACATGGCCACATTTTGTGATAAAAAGAAACCATGCAAGTAGGAGTTCTGTAATGTTGTGTAGATATTTTGCTGATTGATCTCCTAAGCTGGGCGATAAAACAGTAAATCACTTTTGATTTACTAACTTTTCTCATTTGAAATATAATGAACATTCAATAAATGTTATAATATAGTGTTAAGCCACCCTTACACTGGAATAGGAGGCAATAATGCTCCTTAAATGCTAATTGCCACCTGCTAGAGGAAGAAGATAAGAGAACTGAACTGAAGTGGTAAGTAAAGATAAGTAAAAGGGTAACACTCAAATTTTTGGTGGTGGTTTACACTGAGTTTGAGAAAGACAGAGCAGTAACTCACAGTGGGAAAAGGGGAAATGGCGAATCTCCCTTAAGTAATTTCCTCTCTGGTGGGGTAGTGGTATAAACTGCAGTGATAGATCTGTCCAACTACCACAAGCTGGGACGTCACGGTCATGCTGATGTGTCACCTCGTGCCACAGAGTGCTTGGCCAGCTTGGCACGAGGTCAGCTTTTTCCACCCCTGATGGGTTTGCAACTCTGCAGTGGCAAAAACCAGCACTTTGAGAGGACATGATTTGTTGGGTGCATTTGCCCTAAAGGATTCCATTACAGCCATTGTAACCTGTTTGCAGCTGCTGGCTGAGGTGATCTCTTGGACCATTTCCAAAACTTTTTGTACCTACCAGTCATACCCAAAATATGTATAAAAAAAAACCAAAGTAGGGCCCAGGTTTAATAATACGAAACAGTTCTGTATGGAGCAGCACTGAGCTTGACAGGGGTTTTGGATTAAGATTTAAAAATGTTTTTGTTTTTTTATCTGTCACAGGGATTCAGTAGAGTTGGACAACCCAGCAGAGGAGGTCAAAGCCAAGCGTCTGCTGGACAACCTGGTGGCCGAGCTGCAGAGGAAAGCCCAGCTACAGGGAGGAGAGGATGGCTTCCTGCTCAAAATCAAGCTGGGCCACTACGCCAATCAGCTCAAGGTACCAGTCAACTACTGTACGATGAGGGAAAACTGCCCTGCCCTGAAACCTTGATTTGCTAGTCACTGAAATGTTATGCTGAAACAATTCGGTGCACTTAACATGCAACAGGTCTCATTTGTCAGCTGTGGAGATACTCCAGCAGCTCAAACAAACCTGTCCTGTTCTGTGTTACCTTCACTCATGTGTTTTGGTGTAGTGGCCACAGTCAGAATTACAGCAGACGACACCCAGTGAAACACAGAAACTTTCCCCACAGACAATAAATAAATCTTTGTAGGCATGACAAACACTCTGAAATGTATTATCATTATTCTTGTTTGTAGTAAGCCGATACGAAAATTGTATTGAAAATCACTGTTGTGAATCACTTACCTAATTAAAGCTATGTTTGTACGGTATACTTGGACTGACTGATCGTCAAAACATTTATTTATTCGTTTTAATTTTCATTTGCACAGGTAATGCAATTAACTTTAATTGTCCATTCTAACTTAGGTAGAGAGAACAACAGAAATTGCAGAGGAAATGCTAGAAGAGGAGCAAGATGTGATTTCTGTTCACAGCTTTGAGAAGAAACGCTAGCAACAACAGAAAACAGCAGTCTGTTTGACAAAAATTTGCTAATATCACTCCATACACTAAAAGAGTGGTTCCCTAACTGCTTGGCTTTGTCCGTTTTTAGTTCTTTTGGCTGGGGTAGTCATCTGTTCTGGGCTGATGTGTATTGGCATATCAGCGTTTGAGCTAAATAGAAATGGACAGTTCTTATTTTTGATTCACACACACAAGACCTATATGATCACCATAAGTTTAATGATATTTAAGAAATAAATATAATATGTCAAACACTCTGGTAACACCTTCTCACATCTGAAGATTTGCTGCTTTGCTCTGCTTTATATGACTATAAACTGAATCTCTTTGGATTTTGGACTGTTGGTTGGACAAAACTAGATATTTGAAGACATCACCTTATAAAGAGTTGTGTCAGTGAACCTGATGAAACGTAGCCTTAATGTATGTTTTTCTGGAAGTATTGTAGTGCAAGTATTGCACGTGATGCATAAAGACTGCTGAACATTTGGTCAGTAGATGGCATTGGGGGGCATTTAGTGTTCAGCCCAGGGCAGGATAGACAGCTAATGGGGTTCCAGCCAGACTTTTCTTTACAGGATTGATGGCCACTACTAAGTGAGGATGGTCAGACCCTATGAGAACCAATGGAGGAGCCTTGTTGATGAGTTGAAGAGGTAAACCTTGTAGATGTGGATGATGTATTTGCAGGCATTCTGTTGTGTTGTGTGCATCAGTACATCAGTGGTTACTTGCTAAACATATACAGACAGATCTCTCGGTAACAGGTTAGTGTTAGTTATATATCCTTTATTCAACCAGGTTAAAGTCTGATTCAGATTAAAATCTCTTTTCCAAGATAGACCTGGCCAAGAGAGCAGCATTGACACAATTACCAAGAGTTGGGGGTCAGGTTAGTGTCCTCACATAGAGCCATATACTGCTGGCTGCTGAAGGGTTCTGTTGACTGACTCCTGTCCATGCATACTGATGACTTTTGTTCAAAATCTGTATATTATTGTTGGGGTGTCAGGGAGCACTCAAATGAAAACTATCACAGACTTTCAAGGTATGTGTTTGTGTATGTATATCTCTGCAGAGCACTTATGACCGCTGTCCTTTGGAGCTGGTGCGCTGCATAAAACACATCCTGCACTCAGAGGAGAGGCTGGTTCAAGAAGCAACAAATGTAAGTGGTTTACACAAGATATGTATACATTCTGAAGAGGATGAAAAATGAAAACAAAAAATTCACTTCCTGTGTGCTCTATGTGGTGCCAGAGGACTAATTGTAGTTCATGTCACTGTCCATTATGTGTAGACCACACCATATAAATTTAATGTAAATCTAATGATATTTGTCACATAAGGCTGATATCCTGTTTTTAATAGGTGATGCTTTGACTTTTACTCAATATGGGTGTTTTGGTCCCACCAAAACTGGTGAGGACTACATGTTTCTTTGTCTTTTGAACAAAGGGCTCCCTCTCTGAGTACCTTGATTTCACACATGTGTGCTAAACGCACATATGTACCCAGATTTACTGCCACCATTGGTCAATGTGTGGCACATGACCCTACAACCTCAGGTCAACAAAACCAGAGCTCCCCCACTGGTCTTCCTCTCTCTCAGTTCTTGCCTGGACCCCCGAGGGCCCAGCTCTGCTCTCTCCTCGTCTGGACCCTGAGAGTCCATTTACAGGCCTGGAGCTTTCTCCCCAGTGTGGCCTGTATCAAGCAGACCACCTTTTTCATGGTAGTGACACAAAGCCCTGCCTGAACCAAGTTTCTCAGCGTCAGCAGGTATGACTTGAAGTCTGCCAGCTGATCTTCAAAGCAACAGGAGCACACCAGCAAGTTAGCACAGATCTGCTAATTAGCAAGGAACAAAGGAGCGACTGCGTTCCTTCAGCCTGCAACCAGGACAGCAAGGACAAAGAACCACAACCCTTGTTCCAGCATCGCTCATCAACAGATTAAGAAAGTAGCACACAGATAGACTGGTAACAAACTCTAACTGGGCATACGTAGCATAGAATAACTGTATACATGGCTAAGCAATGGTTTAACCTTGTTAATGTTTTGGTTTGCTTTAATGTTAATATGTTGTAGTAGTAATGTTTAATGTTAGTTTGCTCACACAGACACTTGTCTCGCATGCAACTAACCATCCTTTCCTAACCTGACATCTTCATCCTACACACTCACACATACAGCTTTACAAATTGGCTTCGACTGAGAGACAAAGCTGACTGCCCTTTGTCTTCCTCTGACCCACAGACCATGGGGGCTGGCAGCCATTTTGGTTCTCCCACTTTTTTATAGGCTTACCTTCTTTTGCATATTCACATGTACACGTGTGTACACACACACACACACACTCTCTCCCTCTTGTTTGTTAGTGAGGTACATTTTATGAGATTACTTTTATGTTTGACTTTGTTTTAATAAATGTTTTAATACACATGCTGTGTTCTTTAATATTGTACAAGAGTGAATACTGCCAACCTCTATTCTGCCAAGAACTCTGAAATCCTTCAGCTAGCTATCAATATGGTAGCTTTGGTAGTAGTTAAGTTAATTATTAATCATAATACCAAATTGATAGTTTAGTTATTTTATGAGACTGAATCAGTTCAATTGGCTATCCTTTTCCTATTTTATTGCGGTGGTGCCCCAATCAATGTTCCAGCCTGGCTCATCAACAGATTAAGAAAGCAGCACACAGACAGACTGGTAACAAAAACTGGGCATATATAGCATAGCATAACTGTATGCATAGCTAAGCAATGGTTTAACCTTGTTAATGTATTAGTTTTGAGTGACAAAACTGCTACTGCAGTGTCAAAACATAGGAGTTCAAAATCCGCTTTTACTACTAGCAGATAAACTCATCAGACTCTTGAGAACCGCCCATGATGATTAGCGTTACCACAAATTAATTATGGCCAACTCCCTGTTGGACTTAAGGACTTTTTTTTTAAGTCTGGACTGGATAAATCTGCTTAACAAATGTTTGTACATGTATGCTAGATTTAAAGGTGGACTCAGTGACTTTCAAATGTTCTAGGGGCTGAGGTACCATACTCAGGTCTAGGACCCATATCATATATTATGGTTTGCCTCTCCAGATACATTAAGTTAACTTAGCACCCCTGGCACCTCAAAATGCTCCAAGTATTTACGGGGCTCTATCGTGCCAACATGCTATGCCCAAGCCAGGTTGCCATGTAAATACAACTACTTACTAATTTGAATGTGGGTGGAAATTTTATGACCGTTTGTGCATCCTAAAAGCCTCAATGTGTTTTTGCACAAAATCAAAAGTGGCTGACTTTCTGTCTGGTGAAAAAAATCTGAAAAAAATGAATACATTCAGAATGATGAGAGCAATGATCCCCCCAAATTTAGTTCATTAAAGCAATTGTGTTCCAGCATTCCAGCCTGTGTTTGGGGGCCCTATGGATCCAGCTGGCCACAAGCCACAGACCCATTCAATCCAGAACTCTGAATTTTATGAATTTTCAAGCATTTTAAGCCACTCAAAAATCTGATACTGTTAGTGAGAAAAATAATTTCTATAAAAACAATAGGTTCCTTGCGCTTTCAGTGCTCTGGTCCAAAAAAAAGCAACATCTGGACCCACATGAATGTACTGTGTGTAGGCCAGCTCTGGGAGTGGAGGGCAGGCCACGGATAGCCTGTCACAGCGCCACCAGCAAATCAACCAGACCTTTGAGGAGCTCCGCCTGGCCACACAGGAGACTGAGAGTGAATTGAGAAAGCTGCAGCACAGCCAGGAGTACTTCATCATCCAGTACCAGGAGAATCTCCGCATCCAGGGTGAGGACACACACACACACACACACACACACACACACACACACATATATACACACGTGGACAAAATTGTTGGTACCCCTCTGTTAATGAAAGAAAAACCCACAATGGTCACTGAAATCACTTGAAACTTACAAAAGTAACAATAAATAAAAATTTACTGGAAATTAAACAATCAAAATCAGCCATTACTTTTGAATTGTTGTTCAACAGAATTATTTAAAAAAACAAACTAATGAAACAGGCCTGGACAAAAATGATGGTACCCATAACTTAATATTTTGTTGCACAACCTTTTGAGGCAATCACTGCAATCAAACGATTTCTGTAACTGTCAATGAGACTTCTGCACCTGTCAACAGGTATTTTGGCCCACTCCTCGTGAGCAAACTGCTCCAGTTGTCTCAGGTTTGAAGGGTGTCTTCTCCAGATGGCATGTTTCAGCTCCTTCCACAGATGTTCAATGGGATTTAGATCTGGGCTCATAGAAGGCCACTTCAGAATAGTCCAATGCTTTTCTCTTAGCCATTCTTGGGTGTTTTTGGCTGTGTGTTTTGGGTCGTTATCCTGTTGGAAGACCCATGACCTGTGACTGAGACCAAGCTTTCTGACACTAGGCAGCACATTTCTCTCCAGAATGCCTTGATAGTCTTGAGATTTCATTGTACCTTGCACAGATTCAAGACACCCTGTGCCAGATGCAGCAAAGCAGCCCCAGAACATAACCGAGCCTCCTCCATGTTTCACAGTAGGGACAGTGTTCTTTTCTTGGTATGCTTCATTTTTGCGTCTATGAACATAGAGTTGATGTGCCGTACCAAAAAGCTCCAGTTTTGTCTCATCTGTCCAAAGGACATTCTCCCAGAAGCTTTGTGGCTTGTCAATATGCATTTTCGCGAATTCCAGTCTCGCTTTTTTATGATTTGCTTTCAACAGTGGTGTCCTCCTTGGTCGTCTCCCATGAAGTCCACTTTGACTCAAACAACGACGAATGGTGCGATCTGACACTGATGTACCTTGGCCTTGGAGTTCACCTTTAATTTCTTTGGAGGTTGTTCTGGGCTCTTTGGATACCATTCAAACTATCCGTCTCTTCAATTTCTCATCAATTTTCCTCTTGCGGCCACGTCCAGGGAGGTTGGCTACAGTCCTGTGGATCTTAACCTTCTGAATAATATGTGCCACTGTTGTCACAGGAACATCAAGCTGCTTGGAGATGGTCTTATAGCCTTTACCTTTAACATGCTTGTCTATAATTTTCTTTCTAATCTCCTGAGACAACTCTCTCCTTCGCTTTCTGTGGTCCATGTTCAGTGTGGTACACACCATGTCACCAAACAGCACAGTGACTATTTGTCACCCTTTAAATAGGCAGACTGACTGATTATGAGTTTGAAGACACCTGTGATGCCAATTAAAGGACACACCTGAGTTAAACATGTCCCTCTGGTCAAATTATTTTCAATCTTTTATAGAGGTACCATCATTTTTGTCCAGGCCTGTTTCATTAGTTTGTTTTTTTAAATAATTCTGTTGAACCACAATTCAAAAGTAATGGCTGATTTTCAATGGTTAATTTCCAGTAAATTTTTATTTATTGTTACTTTTGTAAGTTTCAAGTGATTTCAGTGACCATTGTGGGTTTTTCTTTCATTAACAGAGGGGTACCAACAATTTTGTCCACGTGTGTAGATATATACATGATGTAGAGAGTCATTTACTGGTCCAATCAATATAGGCAAATCAAACTCACACTGTTACACGCCATTGCACCTGATGAGTGGTCCTAATCTAAAAATGAGTTGAAATGTAATACCAAAGATAAACTTGTGACCTAAAGCAGCACAGAACCCACTGGCCACTCATTGGCTTGTATGCACAAATGATTAAACACAATGAAATCCTCTCCTCTTTGAACCAGAAAAGTTAAAATTCAGCTTCAGCTGCAGTTTGGTATTTTGTCTCTGTGCTGCCAGGAGAACTGATCACCAGCCTGTTTGGCTGACACATCTTAATAGAGAAGGACCTGACCTGTAGTCGGGCTGATTACCAAAGTTGCATTTTTAACCAATAACTAACTGTGTTGGTGTGGTGTTGGTGTTTGTAATGTCCTGCCTGTCTCTTGCTTCCTGCTTTGACAGCCCAGTTGAGTAGCCTGTCTTCACTGCCTCCAGCCGAGCGGACCCAGAGGGAAACCTCTCTACAGAGCAAGAGGACCACCGTGGAGGCCTGGCTCACCAGAGAGGCCAGCACACTACAGAAATACAGGCTTGTAGGAGGACACAACACACCCAGCGCACACACATCATCTCACACATTGAAATGTGCCGCAGATCCAATGACATAACCACAAAGTCGATCATAGATCTTTGGTCTAAGGTGGTCTGGTATCATGTACACCATGACCACCCAATGCTTGAACATGGTGTTCATTATGGTGAGTCCATGCCTAGCACAGAAGTCCAAAAACAAAGCACTACTCTGGTTCAGATCCCAATTACCCCCCTCCAGGTTTCTCCATCATTACTCACGTGAGCGTTGAAGTCTCCCAGTAGAATTGTGGAGTCACCAGACCCCTTCCTCCAGAAGGCTGGATACTCTGAACTGCTGTTTGGTGCATATGCACACACAACAGTCAGAGCCTTCCCCCCAGCAATCTGTAGTCGCATGGAGGCAGCCCTCTTGCTCACCGGGGAGAACTCCAACACATTGGGACTCGAGAGTATCCCCACACTTGCCCGGTACCTCTCACCCTGGGCAACTCTAGAAAAGGAGAGAGTCCAGCCCCTCTTCAAGAGTTTGGTTCCAGGGCCGACACTGTGCATAGAGGCCAGCCCAACTACTCTCAGCCTCCCGCACCAACTCCAGCTCCTTCCTCGCCAGAGAGGTGACGTTCCAAGTCCCTAGAGCCAGTCTACGATGCATGCCCAAAATCCCGCTTTGGCCCGTCACCCGACTTGCCATGCACCCAACCCCTGTAACGGCCCCTGCAGGTGGTGAGCCCACAGGACGGTGGTTCCACATTATTCCTTCGGGCTGGGCCCAGCTGGGCCCCGTGGACCCAAACACTCACTGGCGAGCTCCCCTCCCAGGTCTGACTCCAGGAGTCCCTTACCTGGGCAAGGGAACACCAAATTCTTTTTGCAGCATAAAGCTTAGACTTCATTCTTGAGTTGTACACTCATCTTGGTGGGGTTGGTGACTTAAAGAGGCTCTAGTAACATATCATCAGAATCAGAATTCCTTTAATAATCCTCAGGGGGAAATTGCTTTTTGTTACACACAGCTCCAAAAGAATAAGAATAAACTTCAAACAGAAAAGTAAAAAGTATAAAATATGTTCATATGAAACTAGATGACCTCCGGCATCCATTGGTATCAACCATATCAGCCTAGCTTGTTGCCACGGGGGATAAATAACCTTCCAATGTCAGGCTAAATATTGGCGAGGGAAAAACTAGCAAAGCCATTTTCAAAGGGATTTGAATACTTAGTGTATAGTGTAAAGAATAAAGTTAGTGTAAGTCTATAGTGTTTCAACGCTTTAGTTAGTGTGGTAATGTGTAGTGGAGGCCGACAAAGGTGGAAATGGCAATAAGCAAAAATACCAATGTACTAATGCACTGGGGAATTTCTGTTCTATCAAATCTCTGTAGCACTCTGCTAATAGAAATGAGCAAAGCTCAAACACTAAAAAATGTAAATAATAATATGTTAGGTGCCCACTTGAGTAAACACATCATACTTTATTAGTAACAGTGTGGTATCAGGAAATCATATTTCACACCTTTTATTGACCTGACTGATACAATCTCAGCACAGCATATGCAACCATTTTTTGTGAATGTGCGCATTTATGCAAGAGCATGATAATCTGCCAGCACTTGGTGCCCTATGCACAGTGCTGATAAGTGCCTTTGTCACAGTGCACAGCATGGAATGAGCGTGTAGCTAGTGGCATAGAACTTAACAAAACAATCCATTTAGCTGATACTGTGTTCCAAAAATGAAGCGGTCCACGGCGGCTTATATAAAAAAGGCAAACTGAGGAGAGAGAGGCAATGAGAGGATCAACTCAGATACCAGTATGAGTAGGGAGAGACCAGCTTAGTGAAGTGACTGAGTGACCACTTTCAACTACGATGGCTAACACACAGTGGTGAGAGAAGTACTCAGATCTTAAGTATAGGTGTTAATACCACACTATGGTGAATAGTTACAGGTTAAAGTTTTACATTAAAAAAGTTACTTAAGTATAAGTACAAATGTATTAGTGACACAATGTGATTGATTGATTGATACAAACCGAAGTCCTCTTCAACTATGTTGAATGCTTTTTCTTCCTCATAAAACATTTGCAAAGCCAAAATAGTTTGAAACCTGCATTGTTTGCATCTGTGTGTACTTGTTTGCAGTCTTCTTGACAGCCTTAGTTGTCATATTGTTTCTGTGCACCTTACCTGTAGAATCAACCAAAAAGTGTGGAACCGTTGGCAGGAATGTGAATTGTGTGCATCCTCAGGGGCCCACTTGTAATAGTGTTGTTCCATAATGCTCCACTATGAATAGAGGTCAAAAACTCCACAGGGTACCCTTTGAATTATCTATAAGACTTTATGTCATTCATTCCTTTCAGTCTCAGTACATTTCTGTACATTTTTATTGTAATACATTTTATTTTAATTGACATTTCTTTTCTTTATTTCATAATCTAATTTCCAACAAACACCCATTAAACCACCAGTTGGAGGCCAATTCAGTGATAGCTTTGTCCTTCTGGTTTCCCAGAGATGGTCTGTCCTTGTTTCTGAGTTTCATTGGATGCTTGGACCCCAGTATACCTGCTTGCAGGTCTAAGCAATATTCCCATTGTTCAACAATGAAACTCATTTGATGTTCTATAGATTTAGCTACTCAAATGGCTTTTTCTGAATATCGATAGTAAAAAAGAGACTGGTGTCAGCAAGCATATTGTTAGTATGTTAACAAGCACTGCCAGCGTTACAAAAACAGATCTGAGATCTGATTTCTTCTGTTTCTATATTTGGGAGAGGTCATTATAATTGACATTTTGTATGAAATTTGACATCTGAGAAAAACAGGTGTAACATCTGCTGCACAAATATCAACAAATAGTCAAGGAGAGAGAGAGAAACAGTGACAATTTGTAAATTGCGGCAAATAAGTAGATAATTTTAGTTAGTTACAGTAATCAGATTACTGCAGTGTATGTTCACATGCTGTCCAGTTTCCTACTAACGTAATTTTTAGTGTATATAGTTTGTGCATGTTAACTGCATGTTGAGTGTTACATATGCAAATATTTCTCAGCATAAAGTTGGTGGACTGTTTGCAGGACCTGTTAGAACAACACCAGAAGACCCTGGCCCTGTTGAGGAAGCAGCAGACTCTGATCCTCGATGATGAGCTCATTCAGTGGAAGAGGAAGCAGCAACTCGCTGGCAATGGAGGTCCTCATGAGGGTGGGCTGGATGTCCTCCAGTCCTGGTATATATTGGATATGATTATTAATTATTTTACCTGACATATTATATTATAGGATAGAAATTTTTTTTTAATTGTTTTGCCTACTTCAAGCAAATGCAGATTTTTTTGTGCTCTAGAAGACATTTTTTTCTTTCATTCAAGGTATTGATTTTTATGAAATGTTATACTTTACATAAATCTCTAAAAACATAAACATATAATTTGTATGCTTCCATATATACAGTATGCATAAATATACTCTCATAGAGGTACCCAGTCTCATTTTCTCATCTTCCCCTTTACTGGGTCCACCAGGTGTGAGAAGCTGGCTGACCTGATCTGGCAGAACCGGCAGCAGATCCGACGTTGTGAACATCTAACCCAGCAGCTTCCTCTGCCAGGCCCCATGGAAGAGCTGCTAAGTAAACTCAACGCTGACATTACTGATATCATCTCTGCCTTGGTTACCAGGTAAGAACTAGACTTCATCTCTTAAGTGTTGTGTGCTTCACACTTAAAAGCCAGCCTGATTGTGCTACCGTGACTAGGTCTTTATGGGGATCACAAAGTTTGCTCATCCAGTCTGCAAATGTTTTGTGGAATTGGATAAGGCTTATTCCCACGTGCCCTCTGGGATCACTCATGTGGGGGGCTGCACTGGGCACTGTGGTTATGGCTGAAGTGAGGTGAATGTCTTGGAGATGATCAAACCCACATGAATCATTTTTTAATCAGTTTTTTCACTGTTTTAGATTTACCCAGTATAATAATAATAATCAGCATTGAAGACACCATTATTCCTGTCCAAATCTCCAACTCCATTTGCAGAAAACCTAACTATTAATTATTTCTGATATCCAAATTTAACCCCAGTGCCCCAGAAACAGGGGCACCCCCAGAAATTTTTCACAGGGGGTGCCAGATAGGGCCAGTGAAAATCCTGGGGTGGCACACCAAAACCAAAAACAATAACGGAATTTCAAGAAGAAAAGCTGTTGTAAGTATTGAGGCTAGTCAAGATTAGTGTCAATATGACAGTTAAGGAATCACGTTCTCATATACTTTCTAATTTTACAGTTAATGTTACTTAGATGTACATGGACTAATACAGTACAAGCCTGTTTTATTAAGTGTTGGTTTATTTATGAGTTAGGAAATTCATTGTTCTAATGGGGTAGTTGTATTATACAGCTTTACTATTAGGGAGTACATTCATGTAATGAACTAAACAGTTACAGGGAACAAGTCTACTCAAGTTTCAAAGCACCACACAGAGGCCTTTGATTGTTTTCAATACAGCTTTATTCTGCTGTAAACATGTAACAGACTATGTCCACTAAAGCATTGTCTTTGACAGTAGACATTTGACCACAGCTCTGAGAGGATTCTAGCCATGCGTACACACTGTACCAGTCTTTCTTGAAGCTTCGTCTTCTGCCCCCTTGAAGAGTACTGGGGAAAAACTTGAGATGCTGCTGTTTGGGCCCTCTGATGTTGACTGGGAAATATCTGTGATGAAACATGAGGAAAATAAGTTAGCAGCAAAACCAACGGTAATAACATGAGTAGCTGTCCATAGTAATCCCAGATTACAGTTGTATTATGGACCCACAGTCAGTTCTGTTCTGACTGTTCAAACTCTTCTACCAGTAAACATGAATAAGAAGCTTTCTGTTGTTGCACCAGGATTCATAACTCAGTGTTGACACCTTGTTACCACGCGTTTATCCAGGTGAAGTTACTCTCTTGCCATTCATTTCCTCATGAGGGACCCTGTTCCAAGGTCACCTGTTGGTCCAGCAGTAGGATGATCAGCTGTCTCCTGTCTGGCCTGCTGCCTTACTTCTTCCCTGTTCTCTGGACCTGTCGCTGCCTGACCCTGCTCCTCTGCCCTGCTCTGTCTCTGTCCCTGTCTGTTCATGGGTTTGCTCGGCGGTGTTATCTTGGCCTGCATCATCACACATATGGAAGATATGTCCGTAGACTTTCTCTTCATTGTCTGCAAATTACTGTAGCATCACGGCACAGGTGCTGGTGATCTGACGCTAGCGGCCCTTAACACAAGCTAATGAGATGCTCAGTAACGGAGAGCAGCCAGCAGGAGGTTCAGCACAGACACAGTTTACCAAACACACACTATTTGTTCTAAAAGTAAGTACTGTTTGACTGACTTACCTGTTGGTAGTCTGCTTGTCTCAACAGCTGCCGTTGAAAATGACTTCCACTGTCCGTCTCTGAGTTTGGGCAGCAGCTGCTGCAGTGCTGCCTTCACTTGCACTCGGACAACGTAGTTACAATTTCCGAAATTTTCAAATTTGAACTTGACCGATCAGAACTGGGGGGGCCACCGGGGTGGCCAAGTTTTTTTCAGGAGGGGCCGCGGCCTCCCCTGGCCCCCCCTTGATGGCGCCTCTGCCCAGAAATGACATAACCGCAACACGTTCTACAAGCTTTTTATTACAATAAATAGATTTGTATGTTACCTCTTTGTAATCACTGACATTTTGATTAGTAGCTGTAATTTACATATTTTCTCCTTAGTAACTGTAATGTATTACAATGACATGCTTTTTGTAATTTAATAATGTAGTGGAAATACACATAGCTGCTTACTGTGCAACACTGCAGATAAGTCATATTCAACCTCAACCTTTCACTGTCACCTGGCAGCAGACAGCTAAAGTTGCTGTTAGAAGGTTTTTCTCATGTAACATGATTCTGTAGGAACTTGTGTCATACATGGTATACATGTTACTCTCAAGTCAGCATACTGCTCTTCCAACTCCGCTTTGTCTGGACAGCTGGTTGTTCTAAGGAAAGATCAAGTCCATCTTGGGACATGCTCTCATGTATCTGAAACCAGATATAGCTTGTAGAATCCTATAGATGTGGTAGCCTCACTCTGTATTCCTTAGTCTCATCTATGCCTGTGATGTTGGACTCCAAGCTCGTTCACCTACATAAACTTCTTGAATGAATCTTGGACTCCTCTCTTCATTGCTACAACCACAGAAAAGCATCCCTACAGTTGCACTCAAGATTATTCAACTCCCATTACCAATTAGGTGTATTGGCAAAACTTACAAACTTTCAGCTGTGTTCAATGAACAACTAAAACAAGATCAATTGAAATAGCTCACCAGAACTAATATTACAGATGATTTCTCCCAAACCCAATCCCTCATCAAAGCACTCATTTGCAAAATAGGTGTTGTCTCAAGTACACCTGATGCAACTAATAAAGGGCCTCATTAGTTGGATCAGGTGTGCTTGAGATAGAACACATCAAATACCTGGACTGGCTGTGGGTTTGTTTACAGTGACGTTAGAAATATGGGTAAGGGAGACTGAGGCATACGCTGAAAAGAACACCCTGCCAACACTGAAGCATGGTGGTGACTCAGTGATGCTCTGGGGCTGCTTTCCTTCTTCTGGCACTGGAAACCTGCAGCGTTTGGAGGACAAGATGGATTCAATCAAATATCAGGAAATCCTAGGAGAAAACATCATGTCATCTGTCTTTGGACCTTCCAACAGGACAACGATCCCAAACATACCTCAAAGTCCACCAAGGCTTGGCTTCAGAAAAAGTCCTGGAAGATACTAGAGTGGCCGTCACAGTCGCCTGGCTTGAATCCCACAGAAAATCTGATGGGATTTGAAGAAGGCAGTTGCAGCACTTAAACCTAAGAATATTAAAGAGCTGGAAGCTATGAGGAATGGGCTAAGATTAGAGGGGATTCCAGATGTTGATTCTGTCCTGCCAGAGAACATGAGTGTTTACCTATGTAGTTTACACATGCTTCATGAACTTAGGGATGACTTATTCATGGTATCTTAAGGGTTTTGCTGCAAGTATGTTGAGAGCAGGGGCAAGAGCAGTTTTGAGCAACCCATCATTGTTCCCTCTTCTATTTCAGTACCTTCATCATTGAAAAGCAGCCACCCCAGGTGTTAAAGACCCAGACCAAATTTGCAGCCACGGTGCGCCTTCTGGTGGGCGGGAAGCTCAATGTCCACATGAACCCACCTCAGGTCAAGGCTGTCATTGTTAGCGAGCAGCAGGCCAAAGCTCTGCTGAAGAACGGGAGCACACACAGGTGAGGGACACATGCCAGCATGCAGACTTGTGATTATGATAAATGCATTGGTAAAATTCCTGGTGGACACTTGGCTGATACAAAGCTAAAACTGGCTAATATTGGCTAATAAATCTAATATTGGCTGACTACAGCAGCCAATATTAGATGTTATATATAAAAAGGCAATAATTGGTTGATTTTGTTTAATTGATTAAACAAATATAAATAGTATTAAGAGCCAACCATTTGCATGAGTAATTCTCCTTCCTTGAAATGTGGTGATCCTTTCTAACTACTTTCGTTTGCCTTGGTAGTGAAAGCAGTGGTGAAATCCTCAACAACAACTGTGTGATGGAGTATCACCAGGCCACCGGCACCCTCAGTGCACACTTCAGAAACATGGTAAGCTCAGTTGGTTATCTTTTTAGGAGAGTGAGAGGAGTGTGAGAGTGGCATTGCTGGTATTTTGAAATGCCCACTACAATATAGTGGTGTATAGTGGTGGATTCAGTACATACTCAAAACACAGATTTACAGTAACTTAAACAAAATGACAGAGTGAAACATACAGCTAGCGTTATGTTAAATTAGAAACAAATTCCAATGTGTGTGTGTGTGTGTGTGTGTGTGTGTGTGTGTGTGTGTGTGTGTGTGTGTGTGTCCAGTCACTGAAGCGGATCAAGCGTTCGGACCGTCGAGGTGCAGAGTCCGTGACGGAGGAGAAGTTCACAGTTCTGTTTGAGTCACAGTTCAGCGTCGGGGGCAATGAGCTGGTCTTCCATGTCAAAGTAATAAGGAGGGACTTTTGACCTTTTCTACTTGTTAACAGCAGCAGCAGCACACTGAGCTCTGGATGTCTTGGTTGGTTATTGACTGATCAGCTTTACTCTTCGGACATCTGCTACTGATTTCATCTCCACCTTCTTGGACGACTTTAAATAACGACTTCTTTAAGTTCAATATGTTACGGCATCAAAATTCATCAATAATTAATACATTTGAATGAATTCAGAAGACTCTTCCACGTTCATCTTTTACTGTCCCACTTTTTATCTTTGACCTGCAGACCTTATCACTGCCTGTGGTCGTGATCGTCCACGGCAGTCAGGACAACAACGCCACGGCAACAGTCTTGTGGGACAATGCCTTTGCTGAGCCTGTAAGTAGACTGTTTTCTGCATTGGACTTTTTATACTTCACCATATCAGGTGGTGACTGTACTGCATGAAGTCAAATTTCCTGAAAACCTTGCACGCAGTGTCACTTGTGTCAAGTCTTGGATAAGTCTCACAACATTCAATATTCATATTATCAGCAAATCCCTTGTGCAGAGCCACACCATGTATGAATGTATCAACTAACAGCTACTGTGTGTGTATCACAGCCTGATATGTCTCATTTATCTGTGCCATAGTGCTCCAGTGTTATTATGTTATTATTATTAGAAACACATCATTGCAGTGTTATATTGGGTGACATGTTCCTTCATTACCATGAACACACACACAGTATTTACACTGTCCTGCCGTCACTATTCCTCACTAGAGCATGGAATGTGGATTAATGCGCTAATGAAAATAATCACCAACAACTTTGCTATTTACCTCATTTTGAATAATGTTTGCTAAAAATGACCGCCTGTGTTAGAGAATTACTGGGATTTCTGAAAACCTGATTAAACCATATATTGTGATTTGTTTTTTTAAAGATTTAAAGTGTTCTTGGAGCTGAGAGCCACAGCAACTACTTATTATTTTCAACATGCTTTACTCTGCCTAATAGTTTTTGTGACTGTTTTGTCTATAAATGTGAGAAAATGTGAGAAAAATATGTATTCTAATTTCCTACAATCCAGGGTGACACCGTCAGATGTCTTGTTTTGACCAACCAAAAGTCCAAAACTACAAAGTCAGCAGGTGCTTAGCATTTTTTTGCTTAGATTTAGGTAGTTAGGGTTGATTTTTTTAAAAAATGGTTATTCGTTCATCAAAATAGTTGATTAATCGACTAATCATTGCATCTATAATTGATAGATTGGTTAACACGTTAGTTAATAAGAAACAGCAACAATAAATAAAGGCCAGACTTATTTTTTAAACTATATCTCATTAATCTTAATGCTCTTAATCTGTTGCATTCTTTTGGTCTGTTATTCCCCGTTTTGTGCCATTCAGTGTTTTCTGATACTGTGTCAAAACAACAATGGTGAATATAATGAGAGACAGCAAAGCTAAGAAACACTAAGGATCTGAACTGTCCTACTTCTTGTCCTTTGTCTTCCACCCTTTGTGATCTCCTAAGGGCAGGGTGCCATTCATCGTGCCTGACAAGGTGCTGTGGCCCCAGCTGTGCGAGGCCCTCGATATGAAGTACAAGGCAGAGATGCACAGTGGCCGTGGCCTGTCGGAGGATAACCTTGTCTTCCTGGCACAGAAGGCTTTTACGAGCAGCAGCAACAACTCAGAGGAATACCGCATCATGACCATATCCTGGGCCCAGTTCAACCGGGTGAGACCAGCTCCTTTCTGCTGCTTAAAGTTCAGATGAATTTGAGCCCTGAGGAAAAGTTGTGCTCTCATTATAAAGTTTGTTCTCACACTGCATCATCATTTTAAATGTTCTGATGCACACAAACAAAACACAAAAATATGTGTTCATGTGTGCTGATGTAAAATGTTTCATTCATACAGGAGAGCTTACCTTTACGCAGCTTTACCTTCTGGCAGTGGTTTGATGGAGTTGTGGAGCTCATGAAGAAACATCTCAAGCCTCACTGGAATGATGGGTAATGATCATCATGCTGTCTTCTTTTCAATCAACTTGTTTTATTTGGACAGCTTAGACAGCACATTGTGATCAAGGTGACATAACGGAGTTGTATAGGAGAAGAACATGCACCATTTTTTCATAGTACAAGTACTTGCATTTGGGTATTTGCCAACACCAAGTACTTGCTAATACCATGAGATTATACCATTTCCATTTCAATACCGTTATATTACCATATGTAATGGTGCGTTTCCACTAGTACCTACTCGGCTCGACTCGACACGGTTTGGTTGCGTTTCCACCAGCGCTAGTACCTGGTACCAGATACTATTTTAGTACCTCCTCTGCCGGGGTTCCAAGCGAGCTGAGTCGAGCTGACAATGCGACGTCACCAGACTGCAGGTCACTGATTGGCCAGGGAGCGGCGTCATTTGATGAGTCACGAGAGCGACTCATTCACAAGAATCAAACCCGCCATTTTTAAAACCCCAGAAACAGAGACTGTGCGTTTTTATTATTTCTGTGAACGAGGTAAACGGATACACACAAACCAAACGCTCCATGTCCTTAGTTGTGTTTGTTTGTGCCGTATACAAATTACACCACCGGAGTTTCGGGCCACCTTGCTATGACGACTCCGCCCACTTTGAAGTGGTACGCTACTGTAATGGAAACGCAACCAAACCGTGTCGAGCCGAGTAGAGCTGAGTAGAGCCGATTAGGTACTAGTGGAAACGCGCCATAAGTGTCAGTTGTCACTCTACTGCCTAGATGTCAGGTGTCAGTAGCTGTCACAGAGGGTTAGGGTGCCACTAGACGTCACAGGAGGAATTATTAGAAATTACTATAAAAGTAATTATTTGTAATTATCTTTTTGTTTCTATATATTTCATAACAGGGCAATCATAACCTGCTTGGTGGAGGTAATTACACAAAGTGAATGAAAAACAAAAAAGCAGATCATGGCTGCTCAGCATGTTGTGCAGGTCAATCACCCAACCTGTTACAAGAGCCCATCCGCACCACCCAACCCACAAAAATTCTTCTGTGACGGGTGCAGCTCACCTGCCATTTAAAGTGGTGTCTGGTGCGGTTGTATCCCAGCATGACCACATGAACGCAGTATCAATAGTGGTATTGGTATCAGTGAATCCCAGATGTAGAGTAGCCTCACATCTCCATAGAATTGTTCCAGTATTTCCAAAGATTGAGTTGTGGTGGCCAACTTCCTAGGAGGAGGAGGAGGAGGAGGGGGGGGGGGGGGGACCTCTGACCACAGCACTCACACTGCTGGCTGTGTTGGGTGTGGTTAAGTGATTACATGTCTATACTACAGCTGCAAGGTGAGAAGTTGGATCCTGTATTCTTCTTCCTTGTTAAAAGCTGGTGCTAGAATGGGGCACATACTTGTTCAGCGGCCAGCAGTAGGTGTAAGCTCCATGTTGTCTATTGATGTTGAGGTGCCATATTATATCTGTAGCAATGATTAACGTGGGATGCCAGTGTCTTGGAGGGTTCTGGTCGATGCATACTTGATTATGTAATTTGTAAATATTGTAATGTTCCTATTGTGGATTGTTGTTTTTTTTACATTTTTGGTATGTGTCTTTATGCTTACTGCAGCACAAATTCCCCACTTGGGGCCAATGAAAAAGAATAAAGTTGAACATTATCCACAATGTAAGTCGACCACTTGGTTAGATATGTGTGCTATTCATTCAAATGAATTTGAGTTGATTTGAATAATGTGCCGTACTGTGTGGCAGCACGTCCTAGCAGCTCTTGTGCTTTGTTATGTGTTAAGTGTGTTTTTTCAACTAACAATGTTTTTAGATCACAGAGACAGACCCAGCACCCTGATGCATTCATTGTGATATCAGCAAGATTTTAATCATGCCAACCTCACCTCCCATCTGACTGGCTTTGCAGATTATGCTGACAGTCCCACAAGGGAAAACAGGACACTTGATCTGCTGTATGCAAATAGCCCTGTAAGCCTTCCACCACTTGGCAGATCAGTCACAACCTGGTCTTTCTTAAGTCTTCCTTCAAACCCTGTGTACTGAGGCAGCCTGCAAGCATCCATACATTCAGGAAGTGGACACCAGAGGCCAGAGAGTCTCTCAGGTGAGTACGGGGACCTGGTGAGAGCCTTTGGACTTTGGAATGGCCTGCTACTGAACACATCCTAGACCAAGGAGATGGTCGTGGATGGTGTAAGCCCCCACTTCATCCAGTCAACATTCGAGGAAAGGATATTGAGGTGGTGCAATCCTGCAAATACCAAGGTGCACCTGGACAATAAACTGGACTGGAGCCTGAGTAGAGATGCCCCCTGCAGAAAGGGACAGAGCTGGCCATTTTTCCTCAGGAGGCTCAGGTTCTTTGATGTCTGCAGTGAAACGTCTAATAGTATGCCTGTTGGTAGCAGTAACTTGATACGGGACGTTGGGATGAAGGTCTCTCTCACATCTAAGATGTGTGTGTCTATTTTTTTGTTGCGGTATTCAATTAAAATACAAGTAATCCGTACTTTGAAATTACAAGTCCCTGTCGCCAACACAATGGCGACTGAGCCAGTGGCCCACTGACGAAAGCCTTTGCATTTGCAGTAGTCATTGACCACTGGCGGTTAGAATGCTGCATCCAGGGGTGCATTTAGCACATAAGTTGAAAGTTTGAGTTACTGATGTTTGCATGTTTGCACTAACCAAAGTGTGGTTTCTGTAGCAGCAGCAGGACTTCAGGTGGATGTTAGTGATGTGAAATGCGTGGATCCAGAGAAGGATCATGATTTCACCAAACTTTGGTACCTTCATCTGCTTCAACAGGGAAGTTGCACTGGCTTTGATGCACTGGCTGACACGGTGTGTGAATGTGTGTGTTTAGGGCTATCCTGGGCTTTGTAAACAAGCAGCAGGCACAGGACATGCTGCTGTCCAAACCTAATGGCACCTTCCTGCTGCGGTTCAGCGACTCAGAGATCGGTGGCATCACCATCGCCTGGGTGGCTGAGAACCCCAACAAACCAGGTACCAAACTACCGTGCTTTTAAGGCCTTCTTACACTGAGTGTGATTCTAAGGGTCATCAATTCACATGTCAGCAAAATAACAACTGAATGAAACAATTCACAAATAGTTTGGCTCTGATGAAATGCAGCGTTAAATGTTTGCTTGAATGTTCATGCATGCACGAGGTAGTATTTAAATCTACAGCAGTTTTATACCTCGAGCCTCCATAAATCCGGTGATTGGAATTCTTGTTGGTTCCCGTCTGTGGCTAGGTGAGAGGCTGGTCTGGAATCTGTTGCCTTATACAACTAAGGACTTCTCCATTCGCTCCCTGGCTGACCGCATCAGCGACCTGAACCACCTTCTCTTTCTCTACCCTGACCGACCCAAAGACGAGGTCTTCGCCAAGTATTACACACCCCCCCTCTGTATGTATCAGCTTGTTTGTATTCACATAAATACATCACTGATGTGAGCTTAACGCACACATCTGCAAATGAGGTTTTTCCTCAATGAAATGAAGAATGCTTTCTTGACATTAACTTATTTTTATATAACCCATGTGGTTTTAAAAGCTCAGTACTTGAATATTATAAAGTTGAATGTTGAATGTAGTCTTTAAGGCAACATATCTCTTGCAGCAAAAGCAGTGGATGGATACGTAAAACCACAGATCAAACAAGTTGTGCCAGAGTAAGTTGTTCTTTTTCTCTTTTTTTAAAACTGTGACAGTAAACTTAAATCACTTCAAATGGACAGGACTGAATATGTAGCAAGTCCCTGAAGTTTAGTGTGATCAAACTGTTCACATACCTACGAGCTGGTTACTATTTATAGTAGTTAGTAACCACGTCTGTTCTTTTTCAGGTGAGTCTTTCATACGGTACTAGATCATTCATTTGTAAAAACAGAACTCTGGGAGAAATTCTGAGTGAACAGAAGTTACATCTAAAATCAATATTTGGTGTGACCACCCTTTGCTATCAAAACAATATAAATTCTTCTAGGTACACAAAGTCAGGGATTTTGTAGGATCATAGTCAGATGTATGATTAGCAAGTTTTTGCTGCATTTTTGCAAATGGAGTTGGTTATTTGATATTAATGGTGTCCTCAAAGCTGAGAAATGCAGGCAGATGCTTATCCATCACACAAATACCATCAGGGTCCCAAACACACAGCCAATGTATGTGTGCACAGTGTGCCCAAAACTTTTGATCACGCCTTATCTTGTTAAAAAAAATAATATAATAAGAAAAATTGTGATGGCAAGACCAACAGCATAGTTAACACTTAGTTTAGTTACTAATTTGTGATTTTGAGTTTCCTGTGCCTTTAAATATTTCTTTTAAATGCTTGCTTGTTGTTGGTCTATCCCAGGATTAGTTCTGTCTCACTTGTAAGAGTTAACGGGAAAGATGGTGTGAAGCATAAGATAAGATAAGATCACATATTCCTTCATTAGTCCCACAACGGGGAAATTTACAATGTCACAGCAGAGAGGAGGAGATATGAAAAGCATACTGGAAGCATACCTGCCATACAATGTATTCGTGTAGGATGTCCCAAAATATATATTTTTTGTTGCAGCAGTGATGATGGACATTATATTCACTTATTAAGTAATGTGTGGCATATGTCCCTGGTAGATTCACCACCCCAAACCCTGAACCCAGTGGAGGAGCTCCCACATTCATGGACCAGACCATCTCTCCCTCTGTGAGCCACCCCAACAACTTTGGTGTCTACCCGTCTATGTAAGCACACCCTTTTACTTCATTTACGTACTTAAGGGAGGATCTCGTAAACACCACGCTGAATAAAGAGTACTGAACTTGTTATACTTGAAGTACATTTTGAATCCTTTCCACCACTGTATGCTCATTTTAGTAAAAACAGAAAAATAGATTACTTCTGCAAGTTGTACAGACCAAGAGTCATTTTCCCTTAATCAAAGTATGGCTACTGTCTCTGGTATTGTCCCCTCAGGAGTGACACCATGTTGGATGCAGAAGGAGACTTTGACTTGGACGACACAATGGATGTAGCCCGCCATGTGGAGGAGCTGCTCCGCAGGCCTATGGCCAACCAGTGGAGCAGTCCGCAGTCCTGAAGTGCCAAACCGCTGCACACGTTTGGGTTCTCTCAATTGTAATAGAAACACCCACACCTGTAATTCCCACTGGACTGTAACCACAGCAAGAAGTGTCCCGTCTTTAGCAGTCGCTCCAGCAGATCAACATCACAGTTCACTGCTACAGTAAGAAATAGCTGTTTACTTGCCTCAGTGTTTCTGTAGAGAAAGGAAACCCACCATCAAAAGTTAGTCTTACTGGTATTTGACAATCATTTACCAAAGTTTCTCAGGGCTGTTGTAGAGCTTGTTTAGGTCAATGGGATTTTTATATAAAACTGTGACAGTCAGTTGCATTCATGTGCCTGAAAAGCTTTTCACTGGCACTGGGAGACTGCTGCATACAATTTCACAGTGGACTAGCTGGCTTTTTTTCTTTTCCATCTACACAATTAACAGTCAGTAATGGGGGATTAAATGCTGACACATTGAATCACTTGTCAAATATGGGAGAAAATATGTTTTATTATTATCTAAATCCAGAAAATTCTTATTGGAAAAAAAAAAAAAGACTTACGGTGAGACTACATAGCTTTTGTTAAATATCAGCCTCTGTGGCCACAAGTATTTACAGGAAGACAGCAGGTGGAATGTTCCTTCATTTTCCAAGATTCATTTGAGTCAGATGCAGGATTCTCTGATGGTATATACAACATATTTTATGAACCAGCAAGAAGTCAAGAATAGGTGCACGCTCTGCTCTACAGCTCTGCTCTACATGCTTGTCAATGCTGAGGAAGAACATCTGCGTTTACTGCCATTAACACAAATGAATGAAGAAAAATTGTAATTGTAATAAACAGCCTCATGTCACCGAGCATAAACAAGGCTTTAGGCGACCTGGCTGAGAGTCAGGAAACAACAAATGTCTCTCCCAGTCAGGTATACTTGAGCTGTCGCTGTCATTGGCTAAGCTGTGTCTTAAGCTTTGAAATGGGATCACACCTGTGTTGACACGAATAATAATCAGGGGTTTTTATAAGGCCCAGTTCTATGTTCTCTGAGGCTGGAGTTTAAACTTAGCTGTGGTTTAGTAAAACCCAGCTGCTGTTGCCTGCAGAAATCATCTAAATGCCTGTAGAGGTCACTGAGCCTGAGGTTTAATTCAGATCTGTTCCACACCTGGTTTAACTAAAGTTACTAGTAGTACTACTGCATAAATCTGTTTTTAAACATTTATACTGATCCCAGAACTGAATGAATGCGCCAGCAAAGGCAGGTAAGAAGAAGGCTGCTAGCATGCCAGCAAATAAACACTACAGGTTTAAAGTGTTTTATGGGGAAGCAAACACATACTGCCTTCTGAGGAGTGATACTGAATGTAAAGAGAAAACTCCACAGGATACCTTAAATATAAACCTGCCACACATCTGTCACATCTGTCCAAATTCACACCTGTCATTTTTGACTGCATATGGGGCCACTGAGTATCTGACGAGCTCCGTGCCACACTCACACTGCCTCAATCAATACACAAATTAATGTTACAGATTATTGCTAATCCTGTAGATTTTAAGGAGACAAAGTTAAGATTGCACAACTCAAATGTTAAACTATATGATGCACGAGGTGATAAAACACTATATTATATTAGTGGTGTTTCTGAATTCAGTCCTCAGCATTTACCATCGCCTAAGAATAATGAAAATCCAGCAATATTATGCAGAGTTTCTCTAATCATCAGGTTCAACTCAGCACACAGCTGTGTCCCAGCACGTTCTGTTTAAGCTAAGCCTGTTCTAAATCACAGCTAAGGTAGCGTGTTTACTTACTTGTTCTAGAAAACATTTTGTTGGTTTTAAGTAAAAGTCATGTACACAGCCATATTTATCTTGATTTAGCTTTGCTGCCATAAGCCACTGGCCATACCAGACCGAGTAGAGTGTTGCAAAGCTCCTTAGAAGAGAATGTTTTGTGGTATTTCTACTTTCAAATGTTCCACAGTCTGGTTTTAAGTACTAATAATAACTTTTTGAATATGTAACTGCTATCATTTGTTGCTTTTCTAGAACATGTTTCCCTCTGATGCTCATGTACGATATTTCCTTACAGCAAAGTGTACAAGTGGTCTTAAGTGCTGTAATTAGGGTCTCATGAATGCAAGAACTGCATAGTGATATCAATATTTTACATGTGTCTTTTTTGCCCAGAAGCAAAACCTAAAACTGTTCATAATTTTCAGCAATTAATTTATGATTGGATAATATAATGCTGAGCAGTCAAAGCCGATCCCAGTGGATACGCTGAAGTGCTGACCACACATGACAAACTCAATTGTCTTTTTTTTTTTAAAAAGTCAACTCTAGTATCTAGTCTTGGCCTGTGGCAGTCCCAGAGAATGACCAGTAAGAGTCAGAGAGCCTTAAGTATATTACATGTACCAATGTAAGGAACCTGTATGACCTGTGCTATCTTACAAGCAAAGCTTTGTTATTTGTCAGTGGTGATGGAGGTATGGTGTTCTCCCCTTATTCTTAACAATATCTTCATGTAATACAATCCAGTCATTCTGTCGTCCTTGTGATGGATGAATTCATCATCAGGCTGAATCCTGCTCCACATATAAAGCTAGATCCTTGCTTATTCTAGAGTAATCTTCGGTCAGTGTTTCTTTTCTGTGTGGACACAAAAGGCTCTGCAGATATGTCAGTGAGTTTTGGTTTGTTACGAGACAGCACCGTCCACACAGGACAGTTTAAAGCCGTCCTCATTTCCACTCTCCTGCAGGGGTGCCCAATACGTCGATGCAAAGGCAGTGCGGGTAGATCACGTGACATTAATAAAAAGAAAAAAGATTTTAGTCTATCATCTATCATCCCTAATTAGGACTTAGTGGTTTAGAGAATGAATGAATGCATAGATCCTTGCTTGACGTACAGGCTGGCCAGTCTGAGATCTCCTCTCTGCTACGGGTCACAGGCAGGGACGTGAGCGGTCAAACGTGCTAGCTACTGCAAAACGAGCAAAGTGACCTAGTTAGCCTTCCAATCTATATCTACTAAAGAGGGGATTCTCTGGGCCGGGGAACAGGATAGGACGGGATCGTCGACTCCACTCAGTGCAAGTCATCAGAGTAAGGTAGTGATGGTTCCCTCACTGTTTGTCATCCATGTTCATTACTGCTTTCCTGTGTAAATACCAAGGGTTGCATCAGTTGCAGTTATGCAGTGTACACCAACATATATTGTATATATAAAGTATAAATATAAATATATGTTTAGCATTTTTAATGTAGGTAGATAATTTTGACCTGGTCATTTTAAAAGTAGCTCGCAAGCCGAAAAAGTGTGGACACCCCTGCTCTACTACTACCAGCCTCAACCAAGGAGTGCCTGATCTCACTTAGAATGAAAATTAACAATAGAAACTTAAGCAAAACTCAATCTGAAATATAAGAACAGGAATATAAATGAACCAAATAATACCTAATGACTCAAATATAGATGGGATCCTTTTCCAACACTTGTGCTGTTTTGTGGTAGAAATTAAATAAAAGCTGAAACACAAACTTTGTGGTGTACTAAATCAAGAAAAGCAAACCAGCAGTTATTTGATTATTTGCTAATGTACTTCAGTACTTCTCCTGTTTGTCTTTGAACTTCAACTTTCTGCGTTTGTCCTCAGAGACACCGTTTTACAAGCGTTTTTGATGTCTGTCACACAGATACACTTAGTTTTATCAAATGTATCAATCCACTGAGATGCGTGTCATCCTGGTTATTATAATGAGAAATGAAAGAAATATTTAGTGTCTCAAAATGCCATTATTTTGAGATTTTTTTTCCTACTTCCTATAAAGCCTTGAATATAAAACTTAAAAGTGTTTGAGAAATGTAAATGTTACTGTACTTTTTAATCCTTATTTTAATTTTGATATTTTAGCACCAGCCATCACTGACGTAAACATATAGTATACTGGCATTCTTTCCAGACTTCTTTCCTGTTGCCATGACTACACGGGTGAGGTGAGAGTGATCTTAACGTGGGTTTTCCAGCCAGAGAGCTGAGCAGAGTGATGAACTGATCCGTCTGTCTGGAGAGAATTGGAAATGTTTCATTTAACACCTGAAAGTAACCTCATCTCATGATCATACTTTGTTGGACTTTAAACTACATTTTCCTACAGCTGATCTCCCACAAGTCCTTATGGCAGAAGGTCTAGTGCAGTGTAGACTGGGCCTGAAAGCTCCGCTGTGAAGCGAGGGAGAGAAACAAAATGTAGAGTTCTGCATCATGTCGTTCCTCCTGCAGCCTAAACCAAACGGACGATTTCCTTAGGTGCAGATATGTCTGATGTGCGTATACTTTATGGTTGTCTGGAACTGATTCTAAATAGTACTAGAAACCCTAAAAGGTTGTATAAAGAGCCAACCATCTCTTGTGCAGCATTTCTGAGCATAAACTCATGTTTCAACACACCACTGTTCTTCCATGAATGCTCCAAATATGTGGTCTCTTGGTTCTGTTCTCTTTGGTTCTGTGGATGGTTCTGTTCTCTGTGGTTCTGTGGAAGGTTCTGTTCTCTTTGGTCCTGTGGATGGTTCTGTTCTCTGTGGTTCTGTGGATGGTTCTGTTCTCTTTGGTTCTGTGGATGGTTCTGTTCTCTGTGGTTCTGTGGAAGGTTCTGTTCTCTTTGGTCCTGTGGATGGTTCTGTTCTCTGTGGTTCTGTGGATGGTTCTGTTCTCTTTGGTTCTGTGGATGGTTCTGTTCTCTGTGGTTCTGTGGAAGGTTCTGTTCTCTTTGGTCCTGTGGATGGTTCTGTTCTCTGTGGTTCTGTGGATGGTTCTGTTCCCTTTGGTTCTGTGGATGGTTCTGTTCTCTTTGGTTCTGTGGATGGTTCTGTTCTCTGTGGTTCTGTGGATGGTTCTGTTCCCTTTGGTTCTGTGGATGGTTCTGTTCTCTTTGGTCCTGTCGATGCATACGTCCTCCCGCTTGGCAGAGAGCAGTCAGGTCTCTTACCACTTGAATAGCTTCCTGTTCCAAATCCATGGATTTCAAACAATCACCTTCATAGAAATTGTTCTTTAAGCTTTTGTCACTGGTGGAAAATCAGTTTTGTTGTCTTGAGCAGTCTTCCTGCAGGATCACAGAGTGGTGAGGACACGGTTCCAAAAAGATGTACATTCATCCGGTATTCACCAGTCTTGTTGCACATCACCTTTGTGCCATCAGCCTTAAGATTCCTTACTGTAAGTTCAATTCAATTCAATTCAATTTATTTTGTATAGCCCAAAATCACAACAGAGTGTCTCACAGTGCTTTACAAAGTTCACTGAAATAAACAAGAAGTGTAAGCGACCAAACAATCTAATAAAGAGTCCAGCAAGTGATATACTCTGTGATATGGGACGCGCTTCCTCATCACTTTGATTCAGCTGGAACCTTTTCAGCTCCTGCACACAGTCTGCTGGAACGCATCAGGAGCGGTAGCTTAATCCGGGATGTTGAGATGAAGCCAGGTGTCTGTTGGGATGTGGTTACCCACTGCTTCATCCACAGCCTTAGGTCCGAGGTTAGCTCTCTCTCTCCCGTCTCCTGGAGACAAATGCATCATATAATCTCGGTTCAAATCGTGTCAGTCTGTCCTCAGCGTTTATAATGTAGACATTTTTATCAAAGGGCCTCTCCAAAGAAGTCAATGTATTTCATCAAAGAAGCTCAAAATGAGCACGGGTTCAAGTGTTCAAGTGACAAACTTGATTCAATGCTATTCTTCATGTATATCTGTCAGCTTCAAGAAAGACATTTTGGTTCCACTTTATAATTCAGGTACCCAGTGATGTGTGTCTGGCACTAACGGTATTCATATTAACTAATGCATTAATGATTACATTAGTTTATTAAGATGTTATTGTTCAGTAGATAATAAACAAACAGCTGATTTCTACCATAATAAGCATTAAATACTTGTTAACATATTTTTACACAGAGTTTACATGTTAATCATATGTTGATTAAGGTGCTAACTAATATTTTTAAATGGTTGATACAGATGTTAACACGTATGACACAAAGTTCACAGCGTGTGGAAGTGTGGAAGCTACTTTTCCATGTAATACTGTGTGTTTCTGTGTGTCTTCATGTAGTTGTAAAGTATACAGAGACAGTACACACATGGAATAAAGCCGATCTGAAGTTGAAACTATTGTGTATATGATACTGTAGAAGCACTGCCGAATAAAATAGAAGAGCAACATCCCTTTAGTGCTAGATTCCACCAATGGAGAGAGAAGGGAAGCCGTGATTAATAAATTAGAGACCACAGGTGCAGAAAGGAGTTCTACTGCTCAACTAGACTGTCGGTTTTGTATATTGAAGGTTAAGGACTAAGGAGGTTAAGGTTAGGAGGTTGTGTTATGCATGCAAAGTGACGTGTTGTCCCTTTTTCTTACTGTGGCTCTGAATGAGCCTGCATGGATAGCATAGTGCCTCGCTAATATGAACAGTTCAATTAATAAATAAAAATCTATTTAAACAGTAGTACAGAGTATTTTGAATGTCAGCTGTGTCCAATTGTATTTTCATTAGTTGTACTCATGATAATATGTCATATATGCTTTAATGACAATTAATGACATTTTTACTGAGTAAACCAGAAAAAATAAAAAAGGCTCTCGTACCCAGATAGAGAAACATTTAAGGGGACAAAATACCAAACTAATCGCAAATTATTTTATCTTCTCTTACTTTTGGTTACAAGAGCCCTTTTCATTTGGGTGTTTTCAGTTTTCATAAAATGTATTGAAGATAAATGCACCGCAACAAACCTGCCAACTACTAACCACTCCAACTGGGAATACAGAAACAAAATGCTGCGACTCTAAGAACATGTTTGTCATTATTTTCATAGAACAGTGACATTTTAAAATAACTTGTAACTTTCAATTCTTTTTTTTTGTAAGATCTAGTATAAAGTCTTTATCTTCTTTAAAGTTGGAATTCATCATTTTCACAACAGATGGTTGTCACAGTGAAGTGATTTCCAGTTAAAAATGTTTGATTAATGTTTAATAGTTGTGTGGTCACGAGGAGCATTATTAAAATCATGCAGTGAATCACAAATTACCCTGCAAATGGGAGGTCAAGAAGTTTTTGGTAGACGCCAGAGCCACACAGTCTGTCTGAAGAGAATCTGCTCTCACACCCACACCAAAGAAAAGTGTCACACAGAGGGTGAGGTAGTCCACGCCTTACTGTTGGACATCTATGAGTGGTGTCCATGAGTGTCTGGTGCCTTCTAGTGTTGGAGCAACTGCATTACAACCCACTGACAGCTCTCTCTCACACACACACACACACACACACACACACACACACACTGCCGATGCAATAAATCACATGCAGCCACATTCTTTACACTGTACGGCACATGTACAGCTATGAGGACGTTTGGTTCAAAGAAGAAAGGAAGGGTTTTAAACCACGGCTGACTGCCAGATCCCAGGACACACTAACACGAAAACACTGAAACTAGTGCCAGTATTCAACCCCAGATCATAATTAGCTCTAACCACGGAATGCAGACACACACAATTTTAAATCAAAAGACCTTTTAATTTGCAGTCAGTCTGAGGCGCTCTGTGAGTCGGACACTGTTGCTCTCCTCCAGCACTTGGACGGCTTCACTTTCCAAATTACTGTATGCATCTGGGACACGTGATCCCGTCTGAGGTGAAGCAGTGCTCTGTTGGAAGCACCTCCGGTGGGCCTGCCTAAACGTGATCAACCATTTTCTCCCAAGCATAGAAGAAAACTACAGCCTGTTGAATATTCTTCACCTAAGCTTGATCCTGTTGCCGAGGGGGGGCCTGCCACTACGTCTTCAAGCCTCTGCTGTGAAAGCATCTGTCAACATCTACACTCATTCATGCGTTTTGCACAGTGCATGTTTCTTTTTTTTTGTGCTCTGTGGAAACACTAGATTTCCTTTCATCATCCGCACTCCTGAAGGCTTAACAATCCAACAGGTGACATCTGCAACCTGGAAAACCATTTGAACATTTGCTGACGGTTTTAATTGAACTACCCCGCATGAAGGATTCATTCTCTCTCCTCCTCTTCCTCTCCATCATCATGTCTCATGTCCACTGAATGTCTGCCTCTAACTTGGTATCTTCCCCGGAGCCTTTCTGTGCTTTTCTCATCTCTCAGGCTCCTGTGGATCCTGGTCCTGGTTCTCCTGCTGTGGTTCTCTGTCTCTGTTTCCTAATATAATATCTGACGCTGCTCATGTGGGGATTCTTGAATCCTTCATGTTGAATTCCTGAATCGTTGGGTCTCTCTCTAATTAAAGAGTTTGGTCTAGACCTGCTCTTTATGGAAAGAGTCTGGAGATAACACTGTTATGATTGATTGATTGATTCATGTTTAACAAATGGGTTGAAGTTTCTCCATCTTCTAAGTAAGATGCTAGTGCTGTTGCTAAAGCTTTGCTAACTGAAATCCCTCCTAGATTGGGGCATTCAAAGCTTCGTCACCTCTGACCACGAACAGCTAAACTTGTTAAGTGTTGTGATGAAACTGGTCTCTCGTGGAATTCTGCAGAGACAAATATCTTGTTTGTTTTGTGCCCCTGAGCATGAATTGTTTATTTTTCCATGTCTATATCATGTCTTCTTTCCCGTCAGGAGGACGTCTGTAGGTCCTGGGAGCACACAAGCTGTCTCTTATTTCTCAGGTCATATTTGTTTCTAAACTTTAACCACTGCATCACTCAACATTTAACCGCCAGATTTTATCCTCCCTTTATTTGATCAGTCCGCGGCGGTCTGGAGCATGTGCTGCCGGTCAACAACATGTGTTTGATGAGCCAACAATACGGCCGGTTCATGCTATGACCGTCCATTTAAATTGATTTCGCCTTCCATCCTGAATGATCATGTTTTTTTTGTCAGTTTTTAATAGTAAAAGGAGTAGTTAGTTTTAGTTTAAGTTTTCTTAACATCGATCATCTAGATGTAGTGTAGTTACTAGTCTGGGTTTACTAGATATGTGATACATCCAGTACATATTTTGAGCTCCCTATAACCCATGTGTGTAAGCACTCATGATGCTGAATTATAAGCCTTCAAACATGCACTGAGGTCAAGGTTCAAAAGTCAGTATTACACAGCAGGAGCCCTGTAGACTCTTCATACTGATCTGTGCTACTTTCCAGGCCAACGCCTTGCTACTGATTTATTTGGTTTAGCTCTATGACAAAGTTTTAATTTTCTAATTGCATGGATACGAAGCATCCCAGGTCGGTAGTTTCAAAGAGCACTTTGAAGGCACACTGGGAATTAAATAAAGTAGCCCAATAGTATAATAGTATATATATAGTTATGAAAATGAAGAAACAAAATTTGATGCACACACATCCAACACACACACACACACACACACACACACACTCTCTCTCTCTCACTGTGCTTTATTTTTCTTTAAGGAATTTAACTACATTACAAAAATCCTCATTAATCCTATGAGATTAAATAGCTTACAGCCGACCAGCAGCAGCTCTAAATGGAATGCAGCCAACTGATAGAGGAGAGCCCAAAACAAGAGTCGAACACACACACACACACACAGTGGACTTCTTATAAAGATACAATTATCGAATATATCAAATATCTAGTACAGCTGAATTATTAATAACACTGCATCTGGATGATCTATGGTAAGAGGAACTAAATTTGTTGGTATATGTCAGATATCTAAGCTAGTACTCTAGGAAACGAGGTTATGGGATGGCAGTTCTTACAGTTACAAAGTAAGGTTGTAAAAAGATTCATCTATTGAATATATCAAATATCTAGTACAGCCGAATTAGTAACAACACTGCATCAAGATGATTTCATTAAGTCATGTAAACAATATAATGGTAATAAAACTTTTTGATTCACAGCTTGTTGGTTTAGTTTAGTTTAGTTTCAACAGTGGACAATAACAACGCCTTATTTGCAGGAATCAGAATTCTGAGTTGTCTAAATTATATTCATTCTTTTTGTTCTTAAACGATCTGATTCCCTCATTCCCAACCAAATCTTTGAGGAGATGAATTCCTGATGTGACCCACTGTTCCCACATGAAGGTCTTGTTGCCTGTCAGAAGGTTCTTACTGAACCATTTATAGGTGAGAGATCTGAGCTAGATTTACTCATCCATGGTCTATACCACTATCCTTAAGGGCTGGAGCCAACCCCAGCTGACACTGGGCAACAGGCGGGGGTGCACCCTGGACTGGTGGACACAGAGACCACTCATGGTCACACTCACAATTAAGAGTCACCAGTTAACATAACCTGCACGTCTCTGGACTGTGGGAGAACATGCAGACCCACACAGAAGGTCCAAACTGCTGACTAGCTGGCCGGCAGGTTTGAACCTGGAACCTTCTTGCTGTGAGGCAACAGTGCCAACTACCACACCACCGTGCTGCCCTGCCTGGGTTGTGAAAAACATGTAGAATATTAATTGATATTGTCTACAGTGTATTAAATCCAAAGGAAAAACTACTGAGACTCATGAACACTACAGCTCGTACAGTCACATCCTTCAGCTATAGCAAGTGTTCTTCCACCTGGGCCTTTTGCATGTATCATACTTATTCTACAAGTATCTATGCTATTTCACTTTTCCATTTCATTGTTAGAGTTCTCCTGAAATGGGCCAGTCTGCTTCAGAACTTTTGTTGCTGTGTATTTTTACTGAAGGACCTCCACTAACAGCATTTCTACACTGTGGTGTTGCTTCTTTTACATCGGAGTCCTTCTCCCGCTGTCCATTTATACACAACCACTGATTGCTGTACTGCTCATGCAAAGAAACGCTCCATCCCTCGTCAGCAGGACAAGGCTGACTTTGAGTGTCAAAACCTAACAATGCATGCTAGAGTTCAGCTGAACATAGAGGCTTCAGGGGAATGTGGGGGGGGGGGGTGATACGCTGCACTCAGGCTTTTCATGCCCATCCTCAGGGTTGAGTCCTTGTGTGTAAAAATACATGTTCAGATTAACCCAACATGAGCAGGCCGTCAGGTCACAGCCGTCTAATCCCTGCAAAAAGCAGATATGAGTGCAAACCACTTAATCTCAGATTACTGTTCTCTTCCCATCTTGCCTGGGAGCAGATATGAAAACCAGATGTGCCATTAACTAATCTTAATATGGACCTCAGTGGGTCACCTGAGGATCATGTGTGCATTAGTGCAGAGTGTGGACCGACCAATGAAAGCAGACAGCCGTTTGTGCACGTTTTATTGGAAAGCAGATCACCATTTAACAAAACGGATATCGTTTCGACTCATTAACTGAACCTTCAACAGATGGATGGAATGTGTTGAAAAAAAAGGAATGAAGCTTGGGAATGACTCCAGGCTAGACCTGGACTTGAGACCAGATCCAAAGTACAGTATAACGAGTAGAGAGCACGAGGGGGTGTGAGACTGTGGGACATGCACTTCACACCAGTTCTTCTCCCCTTGAGGCTACAGGAGGAAAAAAAGAGGAAATCTCAGGCAAGAGTTTTACTGGTCTGTGACCAGTGTGAGGAGCGCTGCAGGACATGGAGAGGCTTAGTAGAGCCAGCTGAAGGCACAGCTAGTGTAGCTGACCAGCTCTTCTTGTTTGAACCACAGGGAAATCTCCTTGGTGGCGCTCTCCACAGAGTCACTGCCGTGGATGATGTTCCTGTGAACGTGAGGAAAACAGCAATATGAGAATCAATATGAGAACCTGAAGATACCCAGAGATGCCAGCACAGAATGCAAACGGCACTCACTTGCTGACGTCGATGCAGAAGTCCCCTCTGATGGTTCCGGGCTTTGAGTCAGCTGGGTTGGTCTCGCCCAGCATCACCCTGCCAGTCTTCACCACACCCTTGCCTTCCCACACCTGCAATACAAAAACAGTGGGATGGAGATGAAGCCAGCGAACGGAGAAGGTAATCAGATGAACGCTTTGCCGGCCTTCTCCTGTTACACTTCACTGTAGTACTTAGAACCAAGTGAAGGTCCCATGTGCTCTTTCAGAAGTTACTTTTGGAGATCCCACTAGAATAGGCAGACTTGTTTTTTGAACATAAAACACTTCCCACCACATGCTGCCACAGCTGCTCTAAGCTGTGAGCTTTGCTCTGGCCTGGAATATCTGTGCTGGTGGTGTTAGTGAGGAGAAACAATAGGGACAGCATTGTGGGCTAGGACAGTCAGCCTGCTGAAGGGCTGGGGGTGTTACATGTTCAACAGATCCCCTAATGACATCATAAGGGGAGCGAGATCTGAACAGTTTACACACATTTACTGGAAAAAGAAACTGTCTTCTCATAGTTTAGCACACTGACAACACATTCATGCTGAATGGACATTAAAAAAAAGCAAATTTTGCATAATAATGGCCCTTTGACAGACTGAGTGTCCTTTTCCATGACAGCCATGCAGCAGTGAACAGCTTGTCTTTGGGTTTTAAGCATTTCTGGTTCAATGGTACACTAGTCTTGTACAGTTTGAAGGGTTCTTTTCTTACCATGGCAACCACTGGACCAGAGCTCATGTAGTTGATGAGGGTTGGAAAGAACGGTCTATCCTTCAGGTCAATGTAGTGCTGCATCAGGAGGTCCTCAGAGGCCTGCAGCAGGGGCACAGTGGAGACAGGAATTTGACATAGTCACTTACAGTCTGACATAGTGATAAAATTAGGATAACTGCACCCCCCCCCCAGGCAGATGTGACCACATTACTCACTTAGTCCATGTCATGAAATTCAGCGTTTCTGCTTTTGGTTGCATTAATTCTAACGTGCTAAAGCTCCAGTACATCCTGCTCCAGGTTTCCTTCCAGACTTGTGCAAAAGAAGTCATCATCAGTATGAATCAGCGTTCTAAAGCAGACGGTCATTGGTGCACCCCCGCCTCTACCATTAGAGGGGAGCCCTCAATATACAAGCAGTCTACGGCCAGCTTTCATGCCTTCACCAGCTGCAGTGATGCAGCCATCATAGTGTGCTCAACAACCACACAGACCAACAAGCTTACAGCACACCTGATCACATGGTTAATACTTCAATGCTAAGACCCAAGTCACACACGTTTAACCAGAAATCCTATAAGCAGATGTCAGCTAATCCCACTGTTGTGATGCTGCAGCAAAAAGTCCACTTTGATCTAAAATGGCAGCTTGTTGTCAGACACAATGTCAGTGAGAACAGTTATGGCTTCTGGTCACTTGGTTGTATTTCAGTCATGCTGAAAAGGTAAATGCCAGAGACTGATGTTAATGGTCATGTCAGGAACAAAAAAAAAAAAAAAAAAAAAAAAAAAAAAAGCTCCCACCCCCCCACACAGGAAAATATAATTAAGAAGCCAGTCCATTTCCAGTGTGTGATAAATTGATATGATGGCAGTTCACTTGCCATGGGAAAGCCTCATCGTTAACCCCTGACACGCCACATTTAGTGCAGCCTTTCCCTGCTGTTGATGCAAATGTGCTTCACTTCCTCCTGCACCATGACACTCTGATTTGCTTGGAGCAATCAAGGTTAATCTACTTCCCCCACAACTAACCTGACTGGACACTTTCTCCATTCAGACCTATAAGACGAGTCAGTTTTTGATCAATTCTTGCATAATGCAGGTTAATTTGACCAGCCGTGAGGTAAAGTCAAGCAGCGGCGCTGTGTCAGAGACTTTAGAGGATCAAGAGGCTGCCATCCTTAGTGCTAATTGGTCTAGCTACAGTCAGGAATAGACAAGTAGGCTTATCAGCTCACCAGAGGTCTTAACAGTCCCTCCACACGGTTACAAGATGTCATACATCCTGATGATTGTACAACACTAGAGACAATCATGAGTGCAGCCAATGACAAGGTAAATAAACCAAATGTACTTACATGGAGCATCTTCATGCCCACGAGTTTGAAACCCTTCATCTCGAACCTCTTGACGATCTCTCCGATGATTCCCCTCTGCACACCATCAGGCTTGATGGCAAGGAAGGTGCGCTCCTTCATCTCAGCCATGATTCTGAAACAAAGCAGGAGGGGGGAAAAAAGGGGGGATTTAGGGAAAATAACCAAGTGCAGTTTGCAGGAAGGATCCTGGAGAGTCACTCACACTCCTCGGTGGCATTTGGCACAGTCAGCAGTGGGGCTGCCTGCTGAGGGCCCCGACCCCATTGCACAGAACACACACGTCTGTTCAGTGTGGATTTAACCGTGCGATCACCTGAACGGGACAACCTGCCAGCCCCACCCACAGAGTAAAGATAGTTCTCCTCACATGGTTTGCACGGTGCACTGGACAGCACTGAAGTCACTTTCACTTTCCTGTACTTTTGCTGTACTGTGGCCTGAAAAGCCATTTTGAGTGCCAGGAAACTGCATTTGACACCTTTTGACATTTTATAGACCAAATGATCGTCATTAATGGCAGATCAGTCATTAACAAACAAACTGACCCTTCACTAATGCCCCACCCATTGTTAGCTGCTGCTACGCTGCTGTCAGGGTTGCAGTATCCATGTCTCCCAAAAAACTAACAGCAAACAAAGAGACAAGACTCTACAGTATGCAAGATCAACTGTAACATCACAAGGCCATTCAGAAATTTAAAAAAAAAAAAAAAAAAAAAAAACACACCTTTCAAACAGCATTGTCTAACATAATATGGGTAGTGCTTGCAAATGAACAATGTTCCTCTCCTCCATGTTGTCTGCAGCCAGAGCTCCGTGTTAGTCTTCTAGCTCGTAGCCGTTATTTGACTGAATAACTGACTTAACAGTGAACCTATAATTAAAAGTGAATCACAGCAGTAAATATCCACTATGAGTTGGACAAGTGAGGAAGTCTGAAGTTCATTTACTTATCTAAATATGCCAACACTGATGATACAGAGGCAGTCGAAAATTAGCAGTTTCCTTTTAAAAAGGAACAATACGCAAATCAATTACTAGAAAAGCAAAAGCAGCATACATTCAGTATGTAGCATGATGTTACCATACAAGTGCTAGTTAATGATTGATGTACTGTAATGTTCTCAAACACTAGAAACATCTGTAAAGAACCACTGTTAACGTGTCCCAGACAGTTAACCATGACAAAACTGCTCAACATCCACAAAACCAGCATTAAAAAAAAAAAAGTACTGCAAAATAGTGAACCTTAGTCGTCTACAGGCAAGAGTGCCATTAACACAACTCTAATAGATATTTATCATCTGAAGAAGTTCTTTTCCATCTAACTGGAGTCAAGAGTCACAGTTCCCAGGAAACATGGTCACTTCAGAACAGCCTGACAAAGAGGAGGAAAGGCCAGTTGTTAGAGCTGGAACTAAAAAAAAAAAAAAGGTATGCTGGAGTTGGAGCAGATGTGGAAATAAAATTAAAATTACGTTAAGCATCCCTGTAGAACACGTCAGTAAGGCAGCACAGTGCCAGAGCTCAGGGGAGCTGGTCTGTGAGAGGGAGTCAGCAGTCATGAGTGATCCACTTGGCCTTGTGTGACAGACTCGTGCTGTGACTGAGGTTCACTGCGGTCTGACTCGCTCTCTGAGGGGAGCTGGTGGCACATGCGCACAGCTGAAGGCTCGAGGACTTTACTTCAACCAAGTCAATGACGTTTAATCTGCAGATAGCTCCCGAGGGCCGCTCTTTAACCCGGTCACCGTCAAACACACCAGTTTCTTCCCCCCACCCCGTGGAGGCCGTAGGGCAGCACCAGAACACCCGGTTCTCTCTGGAGCTGGAGGGGGGGCAGGCCCGGGCCTTCGCAGACACACCGGCACATGGTCTTTTGTTCGCGCTGCAGCGGAAAATCACCTCCACCGTAACACATCAGGGCAGCGGCAGGGAACACGCCTTACCGCGCCCAGCCGCCATTCCAACGTGCCCCGGCTCTAGCTTTAATTACTGACGGTGTCCTGATGTATCGTCCGCAAGTTTAGACTTAAGTGCTTAAAACCAAGTTCCACCACTATTTCCATACATTTAACGAACGCTAGCTTCCAACCGAACGAACGGGGGGATTAGAAGAGCGCTTTCATTAACAAAAACACAACTTTAAACATGTATTAAAACAACAATATGCTCATATCACCTTTACAATGAAGCTCTGGTAAGACAGTGACGGCAGCTGCTCCAGTGGACGTGGGAGAAGACCTCAATGGCGGGCGCAGCCGCTTTTATGTGCGAGGCGGGACTAGCGCGGACACATCATGAGCGAGACACCGGAACCAAAGGTCTCGCGGAGCCATACGCTCTCGTTCTAATCTCGCGAGACTAACATTGCTGGCATTCGGGTACTGTCTGTCCAGTGAGTGCTCTGCAGAATAGATGGAGCACTCTTGTAAAATTGCTGAGTAGCTTTTATCGGCGTGACAAAATCACGAGCAATCATCGTGAAGATATTTGTCCGTTATGTTTATTTTATAAATCTGAAATAAGAAAAATGTTCCCAGTTTCTGGCCTCTTTCAGTTCAGTCTTCTCAAGATGGCTGATACCAATTTCTGCATGTCTGAGAATGGTACATAATGAAGGGTGTCATAGTTTGAATCTTTTTTTTTTTTTACTGATGAGTCTTCCTGCTGATAGCAAATGTGCATGCACCTCTTGGTGAACTAAGCTCATAATATATAAAATGTATTCAATAAATAAGATTATTATATGTGTGTATACACCAGGACAGACAACCCCCATCGATGCTTCCTGGTTAAAAAAATCAATCAACAAAAGAACTACAAGCAGGGAATTAGCTGGCAACAGAACAACCACCCAGAAGCAGTGCACGTGATCGCGGGGGACTTTAACCATGCTGATCTGAAAGTAGTGCTCCCTAAATTCCACCAGCACATCAAATGTGCCACCAGGGGATCCAAGACGCTGGATAAAACCTACTCCAACATCAAGCATGGATACAGGGCCACCCAGCTGCCCCACCTGGGCTCTTCTGATCACATGTCGCTGCTCCTGATTCCAGCTTACAAACCGGTGAAGAAGCGAGCACCCCCCACAACACGAACTGTGAAATCTTGGCCTGACGGTGCCTCTCAGCAGCTGCAGGACTGCTTCGAAAGCACAGACTGGGACATCTTCTGCCACCAAGACCTGGAGGTGTTCACCTCAGCAGTACTCGGCTACATCCAACACTGTGTTAACACCGTCACAGTGGACAGGCACATCCGAGTGTTTCCTAACCAGAAGCCCTGGATGAACAAGGAGGTCAAGGAACTGCTGAAGGAGAGAAACAGTGCTTTCAGGTCCGGAGACAGGGATCTGTACAGCTGCGCTCGAGCTGCTCTGAAGAGAGGCATCAGAGAGGCCAAGACAGACTATAAGCAGAGGATCAAGGAGGACTTCAGGAGCAACAACAGTCGGCAGGTGTGGCAAGGGGTCCAGCACATCACTAATTTCAGATCCAGCAACACCACCGCAATCTCTGGGGACGCCTCACTGGCGGAGGAGCTCAATCACTTCTTCGCCCGTTTTGAGGCTGAGCCACCAGCGGGGCCCACACTGCAGCTGACATCCCTCCACAGCCAGACCTTCACTGTGCAGGCGCAGGAAGTGAGGAGAACCCTGAGGGCAGTGAACCCCCGTAAAGCTGCTGGACCTGACGGTGTGACGGGGAGGGTGCTGAAGGACTGCGCTGACCAGCTAGCTGGGGTTTTCACCAGCATCTTCAACCAGTCCCTCACCCAGTGCTCCATCCCACCCTGCTTAAAGTCCTCCACCATCATCCCTCTGCCAAAAAAGAACAGCATCAGCAGCCTCAATGACTACCGGCCAGTGGCACTCACCCCCATCATAATGATGTGCTTTGAGAAACTGGTACGGAGTCACATCACCTCATTCCTGCCACCCACACTCGACCCCCACCAGTTTGCCTACAGAGCCAACCGGTCTACGGAGGACGCCATCGCCACTGCTCTGCACACCACGCTGACTCATGTGGAACAGCGAGGGAGCTACGTGAGGCTGCTCTTCCTGGACTTCAGCTCGGCTTTTAACACCATCATTCCGAGCAGACTGGTGAGCAAGCTGGTGGACCTGGGTCTGTCCCACAACATCTGCTGTTGGGTCATGGACTTTCTGACAGACCGCTCCCAGAGGGTGAGAGTAGGACCCCACCTGTCCCCAGCACTGAGCACCAGCACCGGCTCCCCACAGGGCTGTGTGCTAAGCCCCCTACTCTACACCCTCTACACCCACGACTGCACCCCCACCCACCCGAACAACACCATCATCAAGTTCGCGGATGACACCACGGTGGTGGGTCTCATCTCCGGGGGAGACGAGACAGCTTACAGGGTGGAGGTGGAGCGACTGTCAGTCTGGTGCACCACCAACAACCTCATCCTGAACACCTCCAAGTCGAAGGAACTGATTGTCGATTTCAGGAGGTGTAAACCGGACATTCAGCCCATCACCATAAACGGGGACAGGGTGGAGATGGTGCCGGACTTCAGGTTCCTGGGCACCTACATCGGTGAAAACCTGACCTGGACTGCTAACTCTACAGCGATCCTGAAGAAGGCCCAACAGACACTCCACTTCCTGAGGATTCTCAGGAAGAACAACTTAAGAACTGAGCTCTTGGTGTCCTTCTACCGCTGCTCGGTGGAGTCGGTGCTGAGCCACGGCATCTCGCTGTGGTTCTCCAGCTGCACTGCGGCAGAGAGGAAGCAGCTCCAGAGGGTCATAAACACCGCCCAGAGACTGACTGGCTGCCCTCTTCCATCTCTGGAGGACATCTACAGCACCCGCTGCCTCAGGAGAGCCCGCAGCATCATCAGGGACTCCTCACACCCCGGACACTACCTCTTCCAACTCCTTCCCTCAGGCAGACGTTTCAGGGCAATAAAGTCTAGCACCAACAGACTAAAGAACAGCTTCTACCCCAGAGCTGTCATTGCCCTAAATAACAACAACACAACCTGAACAATACAACACCTAAATATGTGAACCTATTTATATTTTTGTATATATTTTCTTACATATATTCTTTTTCTTTTGCACTATTTTGTATTTCTTTTGCACTATTCTGTATTTTGCACCTTCCGTTGTTTGCACTGTCCATGAGAGCTGCTGTATTTAAATTTCGTTGTGCTTCTTGCACAATGACAATAAAGTAATTCTGATTCTGATTCTTCTATTATATTTAATGCAAATCATAATCAAGAAATGAGAAATAATCAATATCAACTAAATATGTCAGTAGCCAAAGTCAATTGTAAAAATAGTGCTTTGAACATAAGAAAAGGTATAACTGCTTTTAGAAGGTTCCAGGTTCGAATCCAGGTTTGAACCTCTTTCTGTGTGGAGTTCTCGTGTGCTAGTGTGGGTTCTCTCCGGGTACTCCGCCTTCCTCCCACAATCCAAAGACATGCAGGTTAGATTGATTGGTGACTCTCAATTGCACGTAGGTGTGAGTGTGAGTAGTTGTCTGTCTGTATGTGTGTTGGCCCTGTGGTTGGCTGACCAGTCCAGGGTGTACCACGCCTCTTGCTCGAAGTCAGCTGGGATTGGTTCCAGCTTACCCTGCCGGATAAGCGGTATAGATGGATAGATGGATAACTGCTTTTCAGATCAATTTAGAATGTAATAAGGGAATAGACAAAACCTGACCAGTCATCCTCAAACTGAAATGCATCAAAAATACGAAGTCATTAAACATACTAAATTGTCATCATTAGTCTGTTACCAAGCATCAAAGCTTTGAGTCAAGCAAAGTAGAAAATAACAGGCAGTCTCAAACCAATCTCTGCCAGACACTTCATGCCTGACACGATACATTTTTATTACCAGCACTTGACATTCAGTGACTAAACCTTCCAAAAAAGAGTGAGGAGGCTTTCTTTTCCCTGCCAGAAGCTTGCATTACTGGTGTAGGATCCAATACTGCAGTGCCCACTACCACATCAGCTACGACCCAAAGAGTCTGTGACGTTGAAGTCGAGCATGGTATATGAGACAGAGTTGGCAGTTCAGCATGCAAAGATGCCAACAAAATTGTTCAGACATGTCATCTGATTTAAAATCTGAAAATTAATGTATAAAATGCGAAAGGATAATTTCAGAAAAAATTGGGGAATATGAGTAACATAAAGCACCTCATCAAGCATGGAGAAAAAGGTATTGAATGAAGTAATGCAAGTATTGGTATCGGCATCACTTCAGGATACTGGGATTTGTGCTGGTATATAATTTTTCAAATGATACCCAACCTTATGTGTCTGTAATGGGTTTTCCACAAAAAGCTCAAATAAAATGAACTACATTGCCTCTTTCTCCCACATAAAAAAAATCCACAATCTATGAATATACAATATACATATATTCTTAATTTCACGTTATGTTTATGTTGTTCAATTTCATAGGAACGTCAATGTTAGGCATACCAAACTTAAAACAACTAGCTCTATAAACAACTGTGATCATGATGAGATAATACCTTGGTGGTTTGCACACATGAAAAAAATTGCACATATGTGCTCTAAGTACACTCTAATGCCCGTAGCCTATAAAAGGGAGCTTTGAGGAGAACTTAAAAGGCTTTAATGGTATGAGCATATACTAGTAAACTTAAATACATAAGGTCACTGTGCATTGCATAAAATGAATGGAAATAATTTTAATGTAGCCTGTGAGATTACTGTGTCTCATACCTAGTGCATTGGTATTCCCAGCTCACTCACTTCACTCAATGTAGATGAGTGAGAGTTTTTCTGTGGCACGCTTCATAGCCGTATGAAAATATAGACGTGTCAACCCACACCAAATCTGCCCCTGAAATTGAATCTGCTTTGAACCATTAAATTTTCACTTTTCATTTACACATTTTCATTTACTTCTTTTGGCTGGCTGTTAATAAATGCTAAGGCAGCAGCAGTGATAAAGCAGTGGCTCTTTGTGGCTCTGCTTCCTGTGGTGAGCTTTGATTATTAGAAGACAAAAAGTGGAATTGTACAAAGCCTTTGGTTGGCACCACTTTGGCTGCACAAAGAACTGCTTAAGTGAAATAAACAGCGCCACACCCACACATGCATGCATAAGCATACATGCAAACATCAACACTCGAACCATCTTTTTCATTTTCTCTATAGAACACCATTGTTAAAGAGGTATCTGTAAAACTGCTGTCAGGACACCTCCAGCTATAAACATGGTCAATAATCACTCTTTGTATTGTATATTTTTAAGCCATAGTAGTTTGTTAAAATTTTCAAAAGCCCAGAAAAGCAATTTTTTGCCAAACACCAGCATGGCTGGGCCAGAGGCACAATGGGATGAACATTGCTGTGCAGTCTCAAAGGCCAGAAGCATATTTTGGCATATGTGCCAGGTGAGCAGTACTCATTGGACTGAATTTCAGTCCAATGAGTACAATCTTTGCCTTTTACATATAACACATCTATGCATTGGACTGGCAGAGCTTTGAATTGTTCTGTCACTGTTTTACAGATTTTCCCTTTTTTTCCCCAAACCTATGGAGAATGTTCTCAGATTTGCCACTGCAACCTTTCAACCAATCAATTAATCAATCTTTATTTATATAGCACCATTTCATAACAAGTGTTATCTCAAGACGCTTTCCATTAAGAGCAGGTCTAGACCAAATGCACAACAAACAACAACCATAAGAATAACAGTAAATATATTACTGATAGTAGGAATATGACTAATAATGAGCAATAGGATAACAGTGAATAACATGGCAATAGTTAGATATATAGATAATAATAACATGACAAATATTTGTGGCAGCCCACAATCCACAGCAGTGATTTATGGAAGCCAGAGAACCAAAGCCTGGAGAATCGTGACCATGATCTGCAGGAGCCTGAGAGATAAGAAAAGCACAAAAAGGCTGCGAGGTAGCTACCAAGTTAGTAACAGACATTATAGCAACATGAAGCATAAGGATGGAGAGGAAGAGGAGGAGGAGAGAGAAGCCCAGTCATCATGGGAAGCCCTAAAACTATAAACTTTATCAAAAAGGAAGATTTTCAGCCTCCTCTTAAATGGTGTCTGTCCCCTGAACCCAAACTGGAAAAAGATTCCACAGGAGAGGAGCCTGATAGTTGAAAGCTGTGCTTCCTGCACTACTTTTGAGGACATTAGAAACCACAAGCAGGCTTGCATTCTGGGAGCGCAGAGCTCTAGTTGGGTAGTATGGTACTATGAGTTCTTTAAGAGGAAGGAAGTGAAGAGAGGAAGCCAGCGAAGAGAAGATAGAATGGGAGAAATATGATCTCTTCTCATAGATGTTGTCATTACGTGAGCAGCAGCATTCTGAACCAGCTGGAGAGTCTTTACAGACTTATTGGGGCAGCCTGATAACAAGGTTTTGCAATGATCCAACCTGGAAGTGACAAATGCTTGGACTAGTTTTACTGCATCATTCATAGAGAGGGTGGGCCTGATTTTAGCAATGCTACGTAGATGGAAATAGGCAGTTTTATATGGGAGTTAAAGGATGAAGTCTGATCAAAGATAACTCCCAGATCCCTCACAGTGGAGCTGGAGAGCGAGTCAGAGCAGGAGTGGAGTTGAGGAACAAACACGACAAAGCGACTAGTAACTGGGAGCCTGAAGAATACCATGTGGAAACAGACAAACTGGCAATGAGTGAATGACTGAACTGGGCTTATAAAGGCAGGGGAGGAGTAGGTGGCTAGATTGATAATTAGGAACAGGTGTGTGGAGATTGCAGGTGTGTGGGTAGATGGCCGGGAGTAACCCTCCTGACTCCGCTCTGGTGACAGACGGGAGGAGACAGGGGGAACAGGGAAAAGACAACAGGATCATAACATTATTGATAAGTATAATTGGGTTTCATCTGCATAACAGTGGAAATGGAGTGTTTCTTTATAATGAGTTCTGGCAGTTTGGCAGCCGGGCTGACATGCTTAAAAGGAACCAAGGGCATAATCCACCTGGAAAAGTGCTTGTGATGCCTCTCTCGCTGGAGATGTATGATCGAATATGCGGCTTAGGGAGTCTTGGAACAGTTTAACATTCTGGCAGATGGGAGCCTGCTGAGACCACTCCGCCGTGGCCCACGCCAGATGCGAGACCATGAAGGCCACCTTGGCATGTTCTGAAGCATACGAAGCAGGATGTCCAATGCAAGTCACATTGGACTATAAATGTCAGTCACCTGAGTCACCTGAGAATCTTTCAGGCGAGGCATGGATTCTTGAATGAAAATACACACACAACTTATGTACATGCACAGCATGAAATTGCAACACGTAAAAAAAACTACTTTTTAACCAGTAATTACACTAGCTTAGTACATTTTGCTCTCAGAAGCGAATACTTAGCAAGCACAAAATAAAAGCAGAGCGCGGAGTTAGCATTGATGGCTAACTAGCTAGCTTATTGTCTGCATACAGGAGACAACAGCGTTACTTTAAAAAAAATATCGTTGTTTGTTCAAAGTGAGCATACCACCAATGGGATAAGTAACGTAAAAGATGCTTAAAGTCACAAAACACTCACCATCCTCTAAGGTTTCCAACTCGTGGCAGAATCGAGGCCACTCTCCCTCCCGTTGCTTGCTGGTCGGTGCCCATAAATGGTGTCCATTTGGTTGAACCACTTCCAGTCCTTTCTGTTCGTAATCGTTTTTCAGTTTTTTAAGTTTTTCCCGACATTGCTTTAATGTCCGCTGGTACCCAAGAGCGGCCATCAGTTCGGAGACCTCCTGGAATACCTTCTCATTCCAGGTGGCTCCATCTAGCTCCTTCTGGATCCTCTCGTCAGCCACCAAGCACAGAAACGTCTGCACCTCGTTGTTGGACCACAGTATTGGTTTGCGTGTAGTTATTTACAACGATTCCCCTGGAGCTCTCCATATTCGCTTGCCCCTAAGCCCGACGGCACCCCTCGTTTCTGCACCAACTTTAGAAAAGCTAATGCAGTCACTGTGCCAGACTCTTTCCGCTTGCCCCGTATGGAGGACTGTATTGACAGTATTGGCCCCTCCACATTCATCACGAAACTGGATCTACTTAAAGGTTACTGGCAGGTTCCTTTAACTCTACGTGCATCTGACATCTCAGCCTTCGTTACTTCTGATGCCTTCATGCAATACACAGTTATGGCCTTCGGCATGAGAAATGCACCCGCTACTTTCCAGCACCTCATGCACCTTGTGTTAGGGGATGTGCCAAATTGTAATGTGTACCTTACGACATAGTGGTGTACTCTAGCAGTTGGGAGAACCATATTTCTAGTTTGAGGATAGTTTTCCAGCGACTTGCAGATGCATCTTTGACTCTTAACCTGGCAAAGTGTGAGTTTGGTAAGGCTAGTGTTACCTATTTGGGGAAGCAGGTTGGTCATGGGCAGGTCCGTCCATTGGAGGCAAAAGTGGAAGCTGTGATGTCTTTTCCAGTTCCCACTTCTAGGCGTGTACTGCGGCGTTTACTGGGTTGTGCAGTCCTGTGGTCCCTTTTGTGTGGACAGTGTGATCATGCCTTTAGCGCTGCTAAGTCTCTCCTCTGCAGTGCTCCTGTGTTGGCTGTGCCTAACTTCTCTCTGCCATTTAGGGTTTAGGTTGATGCAAGCGCCACTTGAGCTGGTGCGGTGCTTCTGCAGGATGGTGATGGAGATGCGTACTATTTCTCAGTCAAATTCAAAAAAGGAGACACTGGCTATGATGTTGGCCTTACAACACTAGTTCCTCCCCAGTCACGATCTATACAGACCATAACTCTTGTGTTCCTTGCACAGATGTACAACCACAACCAGTGGTCGATGCGCTGGGCTCTCCATGTCCAGGACAACAACATTGACATAAAGCACACAAAGGGAGCAGACAACATAGTGGCTGATGCCCTGTCTCGTGGGTGAGACAAAACAATAATGCATTAGTGAAGCTGTTTTTCTGTTTATGTCTTATGTCTTATGTGTGAATACGTGTTTAACAATTAGTTTTTATTAGTTTTTACTGTTTGGTGTTACATGTCCCACATATGTGTGTGTGCTGGTGCCTTGGTTCTCTCTGGCCGTTTCTCAAAATGCGTTCTTGTTCGTACTTGGGCTGCAAGTGATGACGTTTCACAAATCCACAAGAACACAAGTACACAGATGAGATGATAACAATGATTCAAAGTTGTGATTAAGATCTGATTCAGATCTATTATCATGTTTAGACACCTTATTATTTCTGTAATTTAATTAATTTTCATATTTTATGGATTAATTTTGACCTTTTTTTTTACACCTGAAAAATTCAAAATGTCCTCCATGTTTAACTGAATGCCTGTATAGCTATATTCACATTGTTCAATGTTTTTGAATATACTAACTACTAATTATTGGTCAGTATGTTTTCTTTCTACAGTGTAATATCACTTATTGTTATGCATATCGTTGGTTTTGGCCTTGGTGCCCTACATATGTTACCTGTTTACATTTGGCCATGAGACCCAATAAATGTATCATTTATCAAAAGGGATTCCAAACCTGCTGCATACAGCAAAGCTCCAATGACCAGACAAAAACAATTCCTTGTTCTTTTCTCTGAATGTTCTGATTCGGTTGCTCAAACTGGGTTGCACTCTTTCTCCTGTTTTTCCTCTTGTCATCCCATGAACAAAAGCATGGTATATCACAGTTGCTTGAGCTCTGAAATATAAGTTCTTGCTCATGCTCTTTCTCATCTTGCATCTTGCCTCTCATTCCCGTCCATTGTCATCATCATTTGTTGGCCCCACATGTTTCTTTCATCGTTTGAACAAAGGGATCCCTCTCTGAACTCAGTTTCCCAGAGTCCTTGAGTTTCACACCTATGTGCTATAACCAAGGTTCAAAGGTTAGTTTTACACAACAGAAGCCATGTAGAATCTTCATACTGATCTGTTATTCTCCAGGCCAACAATGTAGTTTGTTTAGTTCTATGACAAAGTTTTAATTTTCTCATTCCATGGACAAAGGCATCCCAGGCCTAGTTTCAGAGAGCACTCTGAAGGCACAATTTATAAAATCAAATAAATAAAGTGGGTCCAATATTATAATTAAATAAAAAAATTCTAATTTATTTGCAGAGTGGAAAAATAGGCTAAATGTTATGAAGTGAAATATTGACCGTACAAAGGAAATATGGAGTGTACTATGGATAAACAAAAGTGCAGGCCTATGAAATATATGAAGGTGACAAGAGCAAAAACTTAATGTGACATGGAAATGAATAATTACATTGTGTAACAGTGGGTGTTGGATGCATTTCACAGTCTAAAGGTCAGTTTGATGAAATCTATGAAAGTGACAAGTGTAAGTATTAAATGAGGGATGACATACACACACACACACACACACACACAACTTTTGAGTGCTTTATTGTTAACAAAGTTCATTTCACAATCTACTAAATATAAAATTAAATGAGCAACTTCACAGATTACATTCAAAGCCTTTTGTCAAAACGTGTGTGTGGTTGGATTAGGATTATGGATGGCTGCCGACAAATTGAAATGGAATGAAGCCAATTTACAGCAGAATGCCCAAAACAATAGTCGAACGTGCCCACACTCAACACTGTACTTCTACAGTGCACTTTTTCAAGATAGAACTATCCATCCATCCATCCATTATCTATACCGCTTATCTGTCAGGGTTGCGGGGGAGCTGGGGCCAATCCCAGCTGACTTCAGCCGAGAGGCGGGGTCACCCTGGACTGGTCGCCGGCCAATCACAGGGGCGACACATAGAGACGGACAAACACTCGTGCTCACACTCACACCTACGGGCAATTTAGAGTCACCAATTAACCCACACAAGCACAGGGAGAACATGACCCCAGGTTCAAACCTGGATTTGAAACTGAAACCTTCTTTCTGTGAGGCAACAGTGCTAAGATAGAACTATCAAATATATCAAATATCTAGTGCAGCCAAATCAGTAATAACACTGCATCAAGATGATCTATGTTAAGAAAAGATAAATATGCAGGTTTATGTCAGATATTTGAGATGGTATTCTAGAAAAGGAGTTCTTACAGTTTACAAAGTAGGGTTGTAAAAGTATTGAATATATTAAATATGTAGTACAGCCAAATACACGACATCTAGATGATCTATGAATCAATTTAGTATGTAAACGATATAATAGTATCATAGTGGTAAAAAAAGCTTGTTAACGTAATGCAGTGGTTGATTAGGACAGTATTGTTGAGCTATCAAGGACACTTTCATGTTTTTCGTGTTGAGAAATGTTTAACAGGAAGTGGCGTGAGGAAAAGCAGAGCGTCTTCGCCTCCATAGAAACAGGTGAGCTGCTTCTGCTATTAAAAACTGAAAGGACGTGATTTAAACCATCAGCGGACGCTCCGGCCCACCACAGACTGCTGTGGACTGATAGAATAAAGAGAGGAAAACAAGGATAAAACCATGTGATTAAATGTTGAGTAATGCAGCAGTTATAGTTAAAAATGAACATAAAATGAGAAATAAGAGGACAGCTTGTGTGCCCCCAGGTCCTACAGGAGTCCTACTGACAGAAAAAAGACATGATGCAGACAGAAAGATATTCTGAAATACAATCGTGCTGAGGGACAAGGAAATTATACTGAATCAGTTAAATTGGTTAAATCTTTTTCCCCAAGATGGGGTCCCAATCGAGCTCCCATTAATCTTTGATACTTTTTGATTAATTATTATTATTGATATTAATATGAACCCTCAGTGTATTTTGACTCCCGTCAAGCAGAGTACTGACACTTTCAATTCACCTGTGCCTGGCATTCACTCTGAAGTGGCTTTAATTCTCGTCAGTTTGTTTAATCACATTATTAGAAACAAAGTAACAATTAACAATTTTGAATCATGTGTTCAGAGTTTTGCCAAAAGAGTGAATGATTCGATAAATTGAGTTTTTAGCAATTTGTTAAAAATGAATTAAAAATTATTTTCTCTTCTGTTTCCTGTACTCACGCTTTTCCATTACACAGTTTTAGCACTACTCTAGTCTACTCTACGCGCCTCTACTCGATTCTACTTCACTCGGTTTCAGTCATTTTCCATTACTTATTAATTGAGTACCACCTCAATGTGGGTGGGGCAAGGCAACTCCAGTGACGCCATTTGTATGCGACACAAACACAACACAACTAATGACATTAGAACAGTACTTGGGCTGCGAGTGATGACGTGTCACAAGTCCACAAGAACATGAGTACGGACAAGACCGCATATTGAGAAACGGCCTCGGTGTGTGTGTATCCGTTTACCTCGTTCACAGAAATAATAAAAACGCACGGTCGCTGTTTCTGGGGTTTTAAAAACGCCGGGTTTGATTCTTGTGAACGAGTCGCTCTCATGACTCATCCAGTGATGTCACTCCCTGGCCAATCAGTGGCCTGCAGTCTGGTGACGTCACATTGTCAGCTCGACTCGGCTCACTTAGAACCCCGGCCGAGGAGCTACTAAAATAGTACCTGGTACCAGGTACTAAAATAGTACCTGGTACCAGGTACCATTGCTGGTGGAAAACCATAAAGGTCGAGCCGAGCTGAGTAGGTGCTGGTGGGAAAGCCCCATTATATCCTCTCCTCCTTTCCCCTCCTTTCCTATTTCTTCCTCTCCTCTCGTTTTCTCCACTTCCTCACTTCTTCAACTTCCTCTCCTCCGGTAGCTCCACCAGTGGATGCTCTTAGAAAACAAATGGAGAGTTAATCCTTTGGCCTAATCTCCTGCGTTCTACTCCCAGTCCTATTTTTACCAGGGTTTAAGGCCAGGATTAAACCATCTCTCTCTCTCTCTCTCTCTCTCTCTCTCTCACACACACACACTGTGTTATTTAGGAGGATGAAACTATTGATGGCTAAGTGCTAAGTGCTGTTCACACCACTCCTGAAAGCTTGTTAGTCAGGCATGTGTGTGTGTGTGTGTGTATGTGTGTTGCAGCACTGCTGTTACCTTACTACGAAGACATACTGGTGCGTGCAGGCACGGCACACTGAGGATGTGAGGTAATTGGCGTTGCTTCAGTGTTTTGTGATGTGCTCTTTCTTGTGCTTAATACACAGGGCAGGGCACATCACTTGCAGAAAATGTGGAGCGGGAAACTATTTGTGCTGTAATGGATTGTAATTCAGAGTCATTATTTTGCTTTTAGAGGCAGTTCTCCAGGCCATGCAATGGTGAAGTTGTTTTGCAGAATTACTTTAGATGTAAAGTGGTGTTGACTAAAATTTTTCACAGGCAAAAAGGTTGGTTTATTGCTTCAAATTGCTCCTGCATAGAGGCAAATGAATGATTTCAGGTGTCATATTGGAGGTTTTTAGTGGCAGGCAGCCAATGTTCCTCTAAATCCTCCCTGCAATCTCAAAATGGGTGTCTGGATGAGGTTGCACACACACACACACACACACACCCACACAGACACATTAACACACTCTTGCTAACAACTAAATGCGCATATCAACACCTGCCAGCCTTATATATCACTCCACTGCTCAGGGTGCAGCATTACGTCAGCCTCCAGAGTTCTCTGTGTAATTGTTAGCCGGATTCACTTTTATGGAGCCTGTAGATCTCTCGGCCTCCCCCTGCCCAGAGGGCATTATTAGTCAGCTGAGGATCATTACTGTAATATAACATGCATTGTTTGGGAATCAAGGTTATGGTGATCCCACCGCTGCCGCTGTCTGGATTCAAATGGAAAAGAGCCCCTTTATGAAACACAGAGTTTTATGAATTCATGATTCGAAGCAATGCTAAACAAACCTCGTCCACATTTATTTTTTAGTCAGGTTAAATAGGTTTCGCTGTGCTTTACGTCGCTGTGCCAGTCCATGCCCAAAATACTCACACACACACACACACACACACACACACATAAAGAGCAACCTGTCAGCTCAAGAATTCTATTACGTTACACACATCTGCACCCATGAGTCAAAGCTGCAAGCTGCTGCTCCTGAAACCCTCCAAAGTCTGTCGCATGTGAACGCATGTGAACAAAAGTCCGCTGAATATTTGATGCCGTCTACGTCTGGCCGATAATAAAATTGTCGCTGGCTGTCAGAACTCATCAGTCACCGACTGGGTGAGCCGGAACAAGAGCACGGTCAGTCACGCAGTGTGACAGCGAGCAATGTACGGCTGCTGTTTTACTACACACTACACTTATAAGATCAGCCGTGTTTAAGAATCCACTTTTGCATGCTCTTCTAGTCTACTTCAAATGAATTTGAGGAAGTAGTTTCCAATCTATGTGACCCATTGAAGCAAAGTGATGGCTTCAGTACGTACACAACTATGTCTCCAAGAAATCACATTTACCTGTAAATACTATCAATTTAGCAGAAAAAGATTTAAAAACAATAGCTGCAGGCTACTTTATGTCCATGCTGTGTTAATGTTTTGTATCTCATAGGGAATATGTAGGTCAGAAGAAGGTGGTTATGGGGAGATAGGTAGGATGTTGATATTGAGGATCAGGATTTGCATTTTGTCTGTGTGTGGTTAGTTTAAACAATCAAAGCATCTTCTTTAGTTTAGGAGTTATTTAAAGGTTGTTATTTTGGTTAAATGTGTAGTTTCTGAACACCGATGGCTCCATGGAGCATTATTTTGATCTACCATTTTCCACTATGTTTGCACCTGAGACAAATATCCAGTGAATCTTGCTGGAAAAACATATTTTTGTCAGTAAACATTTTGGAGGGGCATTCAGTATTAACATTTTTCAAATAGGCAGATACAATAATTGTTACTGTTATTATATTGATAAAAAAATAAAATCATCCAGCCCACATAAGGTTTCTCTGAAAATATATTTTCTGTCTCAATAAGATCTTTGTATCACTGTCTTAAAATACTCTCACAGCTGCCTGCCTCTAATTTAGTCTCCTTTATGTTTTGCTGTTCATTTTCCCACTAGGACTTTCATATCTGAGAAAGTAGCAGGAGGAAGCGCAGTGCATGGGTGAATGGAACCTGGGCTTTTCTTCTTATGTTCATATTGAGTTTACAATTTAATTAAGTTTATTCAATTTCAAAAAAAGTTTATTCTGGAAGAATGCTTCACATCCTGTCATTCCACTTAACTCCCACTTATTCATGCTTTTTCTGCCTCCGTCTCTTATCTGATCAATTTAAATTGGTTCATTTAGTCATGTCAACCGAAAGCTGCCGCTCACACAGCAGCCAATCACTAACCGACTGTTTTATCAGTCCGTTTAGCTGCACCGCTGCTCCTAGCTCCTAGCTAATGAACAGTGGGATTATGTTGTGCACACTGTGTAGCCTATCTGCTCTATATTTACTGTATAATTTATAATTATTAATGCTTTAGATCTGTAAACGTAAACCGACGGACACTTATGGTGAGCAATTTGTTCAGTTAAAGCTGAGGTAGGCAGTTTTTTTTTTTTTGCTGTAAATGGGGGAAAAAAAATCCCCAATACCCATTTAGAGGTCCTCTCAGAGAGTCGGCGTTCATATTAGCTGTTTCACAGATGCATGCGCATGTCCCTTCCCTCTGTGCTTCCTTCAGATGTCGGTGAAAGGCAGATTCAGTGGTGGAAAATCCTGCTGAAAAAGTTGCTATTAATAATGTGCTATAATGTGATCACATTGTTGGGCCTTGCCGCATGGCCAGACAAAGAGCGGCCTACATGTACCTGGAAAAGCCTAACAAAGGAACAAAGGGCCATAAAATAAACGGGCGCCAAAACTTGTCGGCATTGCCTCCAATAAACTCAGGTAGGGGGCGTGGCCTGGATCCAACACCAGGAGTTCTCATTGGGGGAAAACTCCCCAAATCCACAAGGAACTCCCAGTACGGCCATGACATCACTAAACGTTTATAAGCAGTGAACACCTAAGACACACCGCCTTTCCACTGTAACGTAAAGTTACTACAGGGGGTGTTTTCTGTTTGGACGTCTTTTCCCCTTTAAACCTAGGTAACAGCCTTCCCCACACTCGCTGGACGAGCAACCGGCTGTTTTCGCCCCGTTTTGTTTTTTTGGTTTCAGTTTCGTTTTTGTGTCCCTCACCGGACTCGTTAGGATCCTGAGGAGAAACGCCGAGCAACCCGCGGCTTTTCCCTCAATTTTTACCTGCGGAAGGGAGAGACAGCACGCTGTCCTCTCCAGGGAAAGATCACGAACGTTCTTCTCCCTCTAAGTTGACTCCCGCTGCTCCACGCTGCCACACGCGGACCAGCGCGCCGTTCCCCGCTAACACAGCGACTCAACGGACCCTCTCCTCGCCGCCACCCGAGCCGGACCGAAACCCGCCAGGCGTGCAGGATTTGCACACACTAATCGCTCGCGAAGCGATTTCAAGTAAGAGGCATTGTGTCTGGGCAGAGACAGATAGGATTTAAGTGTGCTACCTTTGCTTAGAAGCTAAAGTGCCGGACCGCCGTGTCCTGTGTTACAACTGTGTGTTTGCTGCTGTTGTTTTGTCTCCTGCGTTGTTTTGTGCGTAAGCCCACGCAGGGACTTTGTTGTGTTTATAACCAACACGTGGAGAGCCAGTAAACGTGAGTCTATCAGTCAAAGGACCAGCGCCACCATCGGTAAACAGAGTTTGCTGATCGAGCCGCTGAGTGATAGACATACGGTTATTGTGCGCTCCTGTGACGGTTAAAAACCAGATTTTCAGTGTTTTGTGTTGAATGCTTTCCTTTCCTCTTTCTTCCTACTAACCCGCATTACATTCACATACATACACGCGTTCATACCGTTCCTTACAGGCACCATCGGCGCCATTACAGTCTAACTCTAGAGTTCAGACTTGTAATTACAGCCACCATTACACTTTTAGCAGTCAGCCCCTAGTGTTTAAGCTCCTAACTACCGCCGTTACAACACCCGGCAGCATCCTGCCCCTAGTGTTAAGGCCGGTAATTACAGTAGCTATTACACACTTAGTAGTGCCCTGCCTCTAGTGCTCAGGGAAGGGATTTCAGTCTCCACTGTACTCTCGTTCCCTCTAGTCACATCTTGCGAGCGTCCGCCATATTGGGGTGACGTATTCACGCACGTGATTGCGTCACCACTCTGCGGCCTCCTCCCTGATACCCCCCCCCCTTTTCCCTTCACACACACATACACACACACACACACACACACACACACACACACACAAATACACACACACACACATGCTGGATGCTTGTATATATATCTTGTTTTGAGTGTTAACAATTTGTACCAATAGCTGCTTTTAGATAGTTGAATAGCAGATGTTTATTTGAACTAGTATTATTGATCACAAATCATTGTGCTTGTTGAATAAACTCTGTTATGCATTTAAAGAGTAGTTGTTTGTGATTACTGTGCATATATTTGTTGTGGTAACAGCTGGTTGAGATAGTCAGTGCTCGGATTCATGCCTTTCCACTCACTTTATAAATGTAAGATAGTAACTTAAATATCGCCATTTTTAAGTGAGGCCCCTTTTTATTCACTCTTATAAATGTGAGATAGTGATTTAAATATCAACATTTTGAAGTGAATAACCCCTTTTGAGACTGTATTCCAGTTTGTTATTGGTCCCTGATACCAGGGTGGTGCCCCGATATTATTAATTAATAATTAATTAATAACTAATTTTTACTGATATTGATAAGTACACTGATAAGTGCTAAATCTTATTGATAATACTGCCAATAACTAAACTAGCTCCATCCAGTGCACAACAACATGAAAACAAATTATAAAACAGAATACTAATACAAAAGTCACATACACGTAAAGAAATAAAGGCTGCACACGGACAGATGTATGTGCTGTATATACAACCACACACTGCAAAGTTGTCAGTGTGTGCTACTAATTTCATCCTGGTCATATTTGCTTATTTTATTTATTCTTATGTGAAATTAATATCCTTGGTTGTTGTTTGTTTTTTTTTAATGTTATTTGTTGTGTTGAAATGTACTCAGATAACAGAAGGTGCCACTGAGATGTTGGGAGGTTATTTTTATCTTTCATTCTGGGTTGGTTGTGGTTTGGGTGGGGATTTGTTCTTTTGTGTACTTCTTATCTTTTACATGCCAAATAAAATAATCTAAAAAAAAGTGTAACCATACCACCTTTTATGGTATGTCTTACCTTTTATATATATAAATTATTTTCTTTTCGATGTCTTTCATTTTCCTTTACAATTACACATATAGTTTAAGCCATTGCCTTTTCTATTTCCCATTTCAGGAGTTTAAATTTCACTTTTGCTTTTCAAATTTCAATAGCTCATAATTCAGTATCCCATTTGCCTTCCTTTTCTCTCCATCTTTCTCCTGACTACTAAAATAATACATTTATTTACAATTTTCCCGTTTTATCTCTCCCTGAACTTTCATGTGTTCAGTGACAATTTGAAGGTCTTTTTCAATCACCCGTTTCAGTCATTGTGAATCATTCACATCAGTCAGCTCACATGTATGCTTTACAGAATGTCACCTGACCAAAGATCGTGATATTTCCAAAGGAAAGCAAAAAGTCACAATGTTACTCATTCTCTATTTCAAGGTTCATTTATTTATCATTTTAGAACACAGGGTTGCACTGTGAAATTAAAGTTGTATTCCTTTCATGCAACACACACATAGGATACAGTACCAGTCAAAAGTTCGGACACACCCTCTCATTTAATGTTTTTTCTTTATCTTTATCATATTCAGTTCATGTGACGACCTCATGAAGCTGACTGAGAGAATGCAGAGCGTGCAAAGCTGTCACCAAGTTTAAACAATCTAAAATATAAAACATATTCTGGTTTGTTTAAAACGTTTTATTTACTACATCATTTCGGATGTGTTCCTTCATAGTTGTGATGTCTTCAATATTAATTTACAAAGTAGAAAATAATAGAAAGGTGTGTTAAAACTTTTGACTGGTGCTGTGTATATACATATAATTAAATTCAGAATAGAAGAGGGTCAACTAGGTCTATAAAGTAGGATAAATCAGATCACACACCACATGTGAACAAGAAGAAAAAAAGTAAACATCAGAGTTTCATGGGCTATACATGAATTCAGTATCACTCAAGGTGACAAAGTAACATTTTAAAAAGTCACAAGTCGATGTTTGAGTACAATAATGGTGCATATCTTAATTTAGACTTGAGTAAAGGTTTTCCTGTAATGAGACTGTCATAATATCATTTAAGATAAAACTATATAAATATAATATCATGCACACAGAGACACTGGTCACCTAAGCTCTTTTAGATTTTAATGGCAGTTTTCTCCCCAACTATAGACTTTAAGAGCATTGCAGCAAGAGCACTATCACACTGTGAGGGTGGCGCTGTCTCAGAATGCTCCTTTAATTCATTTTTTCAGTGTCTGTGTTTAATAGAAATTCAGGAATCATAGTGAACGCGTAGGAGAGGGTGAGTCTACTGCTACACCCTGCCACAGCCAACACCAAAGCAAATGATGAGGAAAGGCAACATGAAGGAATCAAACCCAACATTGTTTCAATCCTCTACCACAAGGGGGCAGTTTGGCAGCATGCCAGAATGCTCCTGAACCAGCCCCCCCCCACCACCACCACCACCACCACCACCACCTTTCCTGCCACAGAAAAAGCAGTGGCAATGAAGAGCTTTCAGCACATTCACTGCCTTATGTTCTGCTAACGAATTATTACAGCGACAGATTCACCCTGAAATGAATTTTTGTTGCTCTTCCTTTGAAAGTGATTGAACCGAGATGTACATCACGTGTATCACATGTACGTTTCATATACATCAGATGATCTTTGTCACAAGAGACTGAGATCCTGTCATCTGCAGCTGTTGCTGTGACCGTGATGATGTCTGTTGATCATCAACTAATTCTTCCACACATCAAATGCTGGATAAGAGTTAGTCAGTAAAAAATATACACAAAACACATATAATTCAGAAAACACGTGTGTTCATATGATATGATATTATAAGATATTTGTCCCACAATGGGGAAATTTACAAGGTTACAGCAGACAGGAGGAGATATAATATATACACACTACTCACTAAAAGTTAGGGATATTCAGCTTTCAGGTGAAATCTCAGGATGAACCTAAAATGCATTCTAACCTTTCATGCATAGAGGTCACTACAGTGTACAGCTATTGCATCATCCCATGCGCTGCTACACAGTGGGAAGCCAAGAAGGTCGACAGACAGCCAGAAACACCAAGTTGCTAATTTTTTTTCTGTTCAAACCTTCTATAAAAAGAAACCCTTGCAGGTAAGAAACATATGGCGACATCAAGTACCACCCAAGGAGTCATGCAATTGCTAAATTTTCCAAGTATTGATTTTATATTGGGAGGAAATTATGATTAATCATATGTCCACTGGTACATCATGCATCACTAGCTATATTTCAACTACTGGACATGTAAATATATCTTTATGAAATACGGGTTGAAAAAAACTAGTTCAAACCTTGTTTTTCATGCCTAAAGATGAATTAAAAAATCCTGACTGAGGTTATCATAATTCATGCATGAAAGGGTTAAATGTCCTACTTTCATGATATAATATCACTGTAGCATTCACTTTTTACATTTTCCATATATTTCACCTGAAAGTGGAATATCCCTAACTTTTTGTGAGTAGTGTGTATATATGTGTAAAGATAAGACAGAATAAGTATAAAAGTAGAGAAAATATCATATTCATAAGGGGAATATTAAAAAGGGGGAGAAATGAGAAAGTATTGCACACTGTGAAGTGAGGTGAAAAGTTGAATGAATATATTGCACAGTTGGTGAACATTATACAGCCGTTATTGTCAGTTTAGGTGCAGTGTGGTCTACTGGGAGCAGAGCTGGTTGAAGAGTCTGACAGCTGGCGAAAGGAAGAACCTGCGATATCGCTCCTTCACACACTGAGGGTGGAGGAGTCTGTTGCTGAAGGTGCTCAGTGTGTCTGTATGGGGTGGGAATGGTTCTGTCTCATGGATGATAGCTTTGCCATTATCCTCCTCTCTCCCACCACCTCCACTGGATCGAGGGGGCAACACAGGACAGAGCTGACCTGTCCTGCTGGGGTGTGTTTACAGCTGCAGGTTTGCTGCTGGAGTTTAGTGGACATGACCTGACTTGTCAGTCTGAGTCTGAGTGAGATTAAGATCATGTATATTACATTGAAGTTTCATGTAAATTATATGATCTTTGTCTCAAGAGACTGAGATCCTGTTGCCTGCAGCTGTTGCTGTGACCATGAGGCAATAAGGGCATGTAGATGTCTGTTAAACCTTGACTCTTATCCAGTATTTGATGTGTGGAAGAAATATAGAATCAGTTAAAAAAAAAAAATATGGGTGTGACTCATATCCAGTATGTCAAATTGTGAAAACAATTAGAAAAGCAGGGGTTGTTAGTAGAGTAACACACACCAGAAACACATGTTCAGCTTCTTCCAAAGAGGTTTACATCCACTAGAAAGCCAGCACCACCCTCTGGTGGCAGATGAAGTGCAGAATAAATGCTGGCATATTGATTTGATTGTGATTTAAAATGTGTCCTTTCACGAGCATATAGTTACACTGAAACTAAAAAGATTCTCAAGAAGCATCTTGAAGGATTTAAACGTTAAAATAACCACAATTCAGGTCAATTCATAGTTTGTCTGCTTGGACACATGATTGAAATAAAAATCCTGTTGGGTTTAGGACATGGCTCCAAGAGACTTTTTTTTAGGTCTTGGCATTGGCCATATACACAGTGAATTTCACACATCTAGGTGAAACGTAGCACAGGGGCTGCTTCGTTAAAATCTTTTTGAAATTTTCTAGGGGGCGCTGTTTGATACACCCAAACCTATAAACCACATCAGATTACTCATTTTACACCTCCCGATGTGTGTGCCAAGTTTGGTGAGGTTTGAATCATGCCTGTTCATTTTACAGCAATTTCCAGTTTTATGGCGAGGGAGGCGTGGCCATGGTGACTGTTTGATGAAAGCTCAAGAGCTTCGTAACATAGCATCATCTAAGTCTTAGGAAAGTTTTCACCCAATTTGAGGTGACTGTGGTTAATCTGCTGGGAGACATCCGAGAATAGAATATCACACTTCCTCCCTTCACTAGGTGGCGATAGGACTATGATTCAAAATTGGCCTGTACATGTGGTTATTAGTTAGACCCCTCATTAAGCCCTTTGGTAAAGATAGGACCTTGTGTGACGGAGTTATAGTTGATTGAAATTTCATGGTGAAGGATTGAACTCCACCGCGACGCCACACACAGGCCCTCTGACAAAAAGTCACAGTTTTTGCAAAAAAGCTTCATCAAAGCCTTTAAGGTAATCTGACAGCATTTTGAAGTAGATCTGGTCATTTGTCTTTTCTGTGGACGTCACAGACTGACATGACATTTCCTATTGCCTCTAGGAGGCGCTATGAGTGTCAGTGAATATTGTCCTATAGATCTGTTCACGGCCGGACTCTCATCAAACATGATAAGTTTGGGCCACATTTGACCATCTACAGCCGAGTTATAATCCACTTCCTGTTTCATGGCAAATACATTATCAATAGTCTTACAAAAATGGTGGCAAACTATTTAATTTCCCACTAGTAAGAAGGTGTGAATTAACTAAGTGCTGTGACACAGCTGGCTGTATGTATGTACAGATGTACTCTGGGAAATGAAAGGAAATGAATTCTCTTTTTGAGGTAGCCTGCTGGTACATTTTATGGATTTTGGACCCAACATATGCTCCCATAACAGTTCTATCTAAAACTTACAGTATTAGCATAGTAATAACTTCTGTAACTTGTTTTCAAACTTAACCACATCAACATCTTCATACTAGTGCTTTCCCTTTTACAGACAAATCCAGCCCATTCCACAGCTGAATAAAAGTGACTAAGCTGAGAAAAAATATCTGTGGCTCATTGCCTCTCAAGATCACAGTGATTCCATCACTGTTCATTCCATCCGGGCCAGAGTGCTGATCCACAGCAACATGAAGAGCACATCCCTGATGAAGTGTGTGAAGGACAAGGATTTGGGGGTATTTTTTGACTTGTGGTAGATCAATGACCCACATGTATCTTGGTTGTGTTTAAGCATTCATGGGTGGAAAGAAAACACACTCATAAGATACTCTATTCAGAAATTGGACAGGAAATACACTTTGTGTGGCAGATAAACATGAAAGACATTTACAAGACCAGCCCAGAAAGTTTTTTTTGTTACATGCACTGAGGTTACAGTCAGTTCTCTCCAGTAGCTGTCTTGTAAATAGGTAGAATTCTCCTGCCGAACGCTAATATATCTGATGTTCACGTAAATAGGTTTCTTGTCGGCTTTTTTCAAGTACACAAGTGCATAACACTGCAGACAGAGACAGCACAGTGGAAGGCCTCCATGAGATCAAATTACACAAAGCAACTCATCATCATATTTACAGCCAGTCTCTGAAGCTAGTCTTCAGCGAACAAACTGCCTTCTGCTACAACCAAGTATTTCATATTGTGATTCATCAGCCCAGAGCACCTGCTGCCATTCTCCTGCACCCAAGTTCCTATGTTTTTGTGCATGGTTGAGTCGCTTGGCCATGTTACCACATCAGAGGTTTGGCTTTTTGGATGCTATTCTTCCATGAAGACCACTTCTGGCCAGACTTCTCCGGACAGTAGATGGTGGACCAGCTGATGGCACTGCTGGGCATCTTCCAATTTTGAAGGTAAGGAACCATAATGTGTCTTTCATCATCTTTCAAGTTTCCTTGGCTGACCACTGGTTCTACGCTCCTCAACACTGCCCGTTTCGTTGTGCTTCTTCAAAAGAGCTTGAACAGCACATCTTGAAAACCTAGATTTCAACCCTACTTTGAAATCTTCGCGGAGGAGAGACCTTGCTGATGTAGTATAACTACCTTGTGTCTTGTTGCTGTGCTCAGTCTGAACATGATGACCTGAGACATAAAACCTCGCCTTGGTAGCAGAGTTTGGCTGTTTTTCACACAGTTTTAAGCCTCCTACAACTGTTTCTGTTTCAGGTTATGACAACCCTACATATGGAATTGAGAATCATCAGCACCTTTAACAGGAAGAAACCTTGAACAGAACCAGGCTTAGATGCAGCGGCCTTTCTGTCAGGGTCCGTGTTGGGTGGAGGTTGGACAGAGAGAGAGAGAGAGAGAGAAAACAAACATTTCTTCACACCTGCCTAAGACCTTTGCACAGTACTGTATATTCTTATCTATATATGTGAAAGCAGGTTGTCATGACCCGGTCTCGGTTTTAGCTGTTTGTCCTTCATGTTTCATTATTTGTTTTTTATTATTTCATTTTGGTTTCTTACCCTTTCCTCTCGTTTCAGGTACATTCACTTCCTCCCATTGTGTGTTTTCCTGCCACCACTGATTGTGTGTCCACCCCTTCCACCTGTGTCTCCTTACCTGCCTGCCCCCAGTGTATTTAGTCTGTGTCTCCCGTCCTCTGTGCCAGTTTGTCTTTGTTCCTTGTGACAAGTGGTCCAGCAAGTTCCTTGTGTGTTATGTTCCTGGTTTTTGATTTCTGTTTTTGCCTTTGACTCTGCCCCTGCCTCACCCTTCTTTGTTTGCCTTTACTCTGACTGCCTACCTGTGTACTGAGCTGCAAGTAAAGACTTTTACTTTAACTGCCTGTTAAAGTAAGTCGTGCTTTTGAGTCCTCCCGCTTGTGGTTTCCCAGTCATTACACAGGTTCTGAATTTGTGACAGGTTAAGCCTTACCTTTGAATGAACTCTAATTCACATGTCATCCCATCCTTGTACTAACCTTGGATATGTAGTACCGTGCAAAAAGCATAGCAAACCGTCTTAAATAAGCTTGATTCAGGTCCTGGATTCAAGAAAATAAAATTTACTTAAGTTTAGAAGAATTAAAAGTGGCTATGAAGAGCATTTCACTGCACAGTGAATCCCGGAATAAAATGTTTTCCTTTTTCACATTTTAAAAGGAGTGAGAGGTTTTTCTAAGCCAGGCAACATACAATGAAGCTGACTGGAGGAAATGGATATGTCACATGGCCTTCATCTTTCAAAAGACAAATTGTGCAGAACTTTTCAATGCTATGAACAGCAGAAACAAAACACCTACATAACTTGGTATGTGGGTGCTATCCTCTTCACTATTCGTAACAGGTGTTTAACCGAAGATATGTTTTCCAGCCTCTAATTGACTAATGTCTAATTGACATGCAGACATTCTAAACCTTTTAATGTCCTCTTGCTACTTGTTAACTTTGTATCTGTTGTGTAGTGATTTATGCAATGGTAACTATAAATCTTCTGGGAATAGCAAGCTGTCTTTTGGACATTGTAGCTGAAATAACAGAAGTAATGGGTGAATGCAACCAGCAAATTGTGCAGCTCCGTGTGCCATGTTCCCACCTATAATCACATAAACCAAAAGGCATACCTGTGTGGCTGTGAAAGCTTATTTAAATTACATTTGCAGCACAGTGTCAAATGCAATAACACATCCTCTCTGTGCTCTCTAACCCTACGATTTGTCAAGGACAGCAGAGATTTCAATTAATGAAGCATTAGCCCCTCCTCACACATCTCTACTCAACAAACCCTACCTTTATCTTCTTTGGGCCCCCATGACAATCTCAAAGTGGGCCATTACTGGCCCCCTTGAATACCGCAGGTGGTCACCTGCTTCGCGCTGGGCACAAATAGCTATCTCCAGTCAAGAGGCTCCCCTGTACTCCAATGGAGACCAGTTTAGAATAGTATAAAGTAGGATGAGGCTGTAAAGTTGTCTCATAAATGCCCTTTATATGTACTTATCCACACATCAGGTATTCTCTGTCCTATTGTAACCACTTAAGATGTTATTTGCCACCTGCAATGTGGGGAGGCTAGCCAATTTGTGAGCTGTCTTGTTAGGGTCGAGAGAGGCGAGCAGGAGTGAAAAGCTATTAAAGAGGTTCATGTGCTCCCTGTGCATTCAGATCATAATAACAAAGCTGCAGGAAGCAAGGCATTTTCACACGTGTGATACGGGGCCGTGTCACAGCATATACGTAAGTGTATGATCTGTTTATATTCTCCCTCAACTGAAGATGTTTTACCAACAATGACTCTGTGATTTGTAGCTGCCATAAACCTGTACTGAGGATATATGAGTGGGAGCCAACCACAGGGCCAACACACGGAGACAGACAACCACTCACACTCACACCTACGGGCAATTTAGAGTCACCAATTAACGTGCATGTCTTTGAACTGTGGGAGGAAGCCGGAGTACCCAGAGGAAACCCACGCAAGCACAGGGAGAACATGCAAACTCCACACAGAAAGACCAGGATTTGAACCTGGAACCTTCTTGCTGTGAGGCAATAATGCTAACCACTGCACCACCAGTGGAATCAATCCCATTTAAGTGTTCTGCTAAGCTAGGATAAAATTTGCCAGCAGTTAAAAACTGAGTACAGCATAAAGCTAGTTAGCCAGACAGCGGAGTGTCTGAAAGTGACGTTACAAGCCTGCTTACTGTTATCAGTGACAAGGGGGAAAAATGAATTCCCTGTTCTCCATAAGCCCACCTGAACACTTTGACTTCTCTTAACTGGCCCAACTGGATTCATCGGTTTGAAAGGTTCCAGATGGCAGCCATACAAGACTGCGCTAGGGTTAAGTGCTGAAGATCTGAAGAAATGCAAGGCAGCAAAGGAAAACGTTGATAAAAACAGGTAAAAATTGTCAGTATGGCCCACTGCAGGATGGCATGATTAGAGGCAGGTTAGTTGTAGTCATATGACATCAAAGTCAGAGAAGCTGATGATGGATAGTGAATTAACACCAGAAAAGGCAGTATTTTATCTTCATAGGGAGAGAGAGAGAATTGCATGAGGAAAATTAAGAAACAGCAACCCATTGTGCTGGTGACAAATATTGCAGACCAGAAAGAGGCTAATGTGGATTTACTGAAATTCAAGAAAAAGTTTCACAAAGAAAACCAGACAGGATTACCAAAAATGACAAATCTGTGGATGATGCAGAAAACCTGCACACACCCTGAACAACTGTGCTGCACGGGAAGCAGAGTGTAGGAAATGTTGAAAGAAAGGACATTTTGCCTCTGTTTGTCGATCCGGCAGAGTGCTGGCTCAGCAAGAAGAGAACGACGCTCTTTCCTTGGGAGCAGTGTCTACAGGAGAAAAAACTGGAAAAAGACAGTGAAAGTGAATGGCCAAGAAATAACATTCAGGCTTGATACATGGCCAGAGTGACAGTAATTCTGGCCACCACGTATTCAACAGAGCAGCATAGCCCGCTTCTCAGGGCATGGCCTCCTAAATGGGGAGTACAGCATTAAGCACATGACTGATCTAAATGACCCATCCCGCTTGCTGTCGACAAAACCCTGGCCAAGATTGCATAGGCAACAGTCTTTACAAAACTTGAATCCACACCTGGATTTTGGCAGGTTCCGCTTCATCCAGACTCAGTATCGTTAACCACTTTTATCACCCCGTTCGGGAGATACGGTTATAAAAGGCTGCCATTTGGGATTTCATTGACACCTAAACACTTTCAGAAACGGCTGACTCAGATGCTGATGGGGCTAAAAGGAACTGGGGTTGGCTCCAGAAGGAGGGGCTGATGCTCAGCAATGATAAATGTCAGTTCATGGTGGATAAGGTCATGTTTTTGGGCCATGTCGTCAGTGCAAAGGGCATTGAGGCAGACCCAGGAAAAATCAAGGCTGTCAAAGAGATGCCCACACCCAAAAATGCTGCTGATGGGAAAAGTTTTGAAGGCATGGATAACTACAAGGTAATGTTTTCTCCACACACTGCAGAGCTCACACAGCCACTACGAGAACTACTCAAGACAGACACTGACTGGGTATGGGGGAGCGCAGAGCAGAGTGCTTTCAACGAGCTGCGCCAGGAACTGAGCCAATGTTCTTGCTCAGTGCTGCCTGAACAGAGAGACAAAAGTTGCAGTGGATGCTTCCTCCTATAGGCTAGGAGGGGTTCTGTCTCAAAAGTAACTGTCAGGAAGACTGGTGCCCAGTTGAGTTCTTTTTTTTCTGGCATCAGAGGGAAGGCTGACAGATCACGACCGCACAGGAAAGAGATGATACCTGCAAATGACTGAAAACCATGGTGCAAACAGGATGGCCTGCCAACAAAAAAGTTGTTCACCTGTACTGGCAGTATCCCTGTCACCATGCAGGAGATGCACAACATATATATATATAATACATGAAGTTCACCTTACTAGTAATAGTTTAACCTGATTAACCTCCTGGGATGAGTTTATTAAAATGTGACCCCTATAATTTGTAAAAAAAATATACAAAAAATTGTTACCATGAATTCAAAATGGCTCACTTCCTGTGGGCTGTTAGGGCTCCAAGAAGCTTTTTTAAAGTCTGCACATGATAGATGTGTCTACCAAAGTTTACATGTGGGTCAAATCTGACTGTGGGGGCTTCAACTTTGAAATTTAGTAGGGGGTGCTATATTGCATTAGTTTTCTGGGTGCTACAGAGCCATTTTGCTGTGCCCGTGCCAAAGGTGAAAATCTTATGACACGTGCAGAGTTTTGTAACTTTTGGAATACATCTAGGCCCTCAAATTTCTTGTAGAAATATTTTTTTAGTCTCCAGTGTAAAGGTACATGTTGCTTACTGTGACTTTATTATCACCACATACACTACTCACTAAAAGTCAGGGATATTCAGCTTTCAGGTGAAATCTCAGGATGAACCTAAAATGCATTCTAACCTTTCCAGGTGAACTTAATGTGACCTTCTCTAAACCTTTGAATGCACATGTCCAACTGTTCAGTGTTTCAGTACTTTCTGCACCAGCTGCTGTTCTCTAACAAGAAGCTTAACAGCAACATTCACAACAGGTTTGATCCATGAATCCACCAATACATTTCCTGCTTCAGTTAGAATTGGTATTTAAACAGTCCTCCTCATCGTGCTGTTCACATTCTGACATCATGAGACCAAGACGACACCTAACAGTTGATCAGCAGCACCTCAACACTGGAGGCTTCAAACAGGAAGTCCTCAGACGGAGGTGTCCACTGAGCTTAGAGGGTCACAGAGTGTCATCAGGAGGTTGGAACAGTGATACAGAGACTGGAAGAGTCACAGAAAGGAGAGGAGTGGACGTCCTTTGGCCACGTCCCAATTTATTGAGACACTGAACATGTTTTGTTGTGGTATACCTACCACTGTTGGTAGATTTTCTTCAAATAAATTGTTTAAGATGAAGAAACTACCATTGCATGCTTCTACTTAAATGTCCTACTTTCATGATATAATATCACTGTAGCATTCACTTTTTACATTTTCCATAAATTTCACCTGAAAGTCGAATATCCCTAACTTTTTGTGAGTAGTGTATGTTAGAGGTGCTTTGCCACAATAACTTCCTCTCTGCTTGAGTCAGACCTTGTATTTCTAATCATCACTACACACTCTACAAGCCTTCACCCTGTGTCAATGGCTTTATCAACCTCTCCACTTCCAGTCTGGACAAATAGCAACATCACATCCAGCCCCTTTTCTTTGACAGATATCAATGGTTTAGAGAGATTTTTGCCTCTGATATATCTCACAATGTACCACCAGTGAATCATTTGACTGAGAGAACCTAGATTGTGCAAAAACATTAGGGTGCTAGATTTTGTGTTAGTTATGAGAGAGAAGATATGAGATATGAAATGATAAGCACAAGCAGAGACGAGATATTCCTCTGCACCGGGATAGAAGGTAGTGATAGTGGTCATGCCCTGTGCTGTCCACATAAAGAGGAGTAGGTGTAATGACTGATTTGGTAAATATGGGCAAATCACCAAAGCAACTGAATATTTTTCCTGTATACCCGGGCACCTGCTTGTCTTTGGGTGTTTTTTACTTGCTGTTTCTGCCTTACTGTAACAGTGTCTTCAGGGTTTAAATTAAATGGAACCTGAAATCCCTGTCTGTGGGGGCTGCTAATACAGCACCAACATCTTTTTGTCTTTATCATTGTAAATTTAACAGTCTGGGGCTATGTAGAACAAGATTTCGCTCTGAACTCAGTTATTAACATCAAATTTAGTCAATTTCAATTAACCATTTAAAGAATGCATTCCATCTTCAAAATCAACTTTGAAAGGTAAATATAGTTTATTACAATTAAGGTGGTAACAATTATAACTTATTTTCTTGATCTTGTCCATCTGTAATAATACCATTGTATGGACCAATCAATATCTGAGATATGGGAATGCTGTGACTTTGCTAAAAAGACGTAACTTGAGGCAAGAAACTCGAGGCCTGGCTTTCATTATTAAAATAAGATAGATATTGCTCATGTAAGACAAACCCTGTTGGGGTAATGAATGCCAAAAGTAATGCGTTACAGTAATATATTACTTTTATCAGTAACAAAGTAAAATAATGTGCTACTGACGGATCTGACTAATCCTTGGAAAACAACCATAGACTATATAAAGAAACTCTTGGTTTGCTATTCCAGCATGTAATGCTTGCTAAACTGCCCGGTATAGATAAGCAATATTATGTGAAAGGTTAGGCTGTATCAAGCTGAGCTGCCACCACTGAAGAACAAATCTCAGTAGGCAAAGACGCGTCAATCAGTAGTGTGTAGTGTATGAATCACACACCCAAACACTGTGCAAACTGCTAGAACATCCACCAAACCTCCAATAATCCAGTGCCGTGTAAGATTTTTCAGTGCTTTTCCGAAATATGTTGTAACAATGCAATAATTGAATAATTCTTCATTGATTAGTTACCTGACAGTTTCATTTTCTCTTACAACACTTTTAGAAATGTGTTTTTCTTTGCCTGCCTGTGTTTGGCGATAGTGCTGAAGCTAGTCAGTGACTAACAATTGCACAAAAATCTAATCGATGAGTAAACAATGGTGTTACAGTTTTCATAGGCCTATAATCCATACTACTAGTCAGTCAGTAAATGGTAAATGGTCTGTATTTGTATAGCTCCTTTCTCGTCATTTCAACTACTCAAAGCACTTTTACATCATGTCCCCATTCACACATCATTCATACAGGAGGAATCTAAATTGGAGGAGACTATTCTTTCACACACTGAAGCCATGTTTCATGAGCAAATAAGGGTTCAGTGTCTTGCCAAGGACACTTCTACACGCTGACTCATAGGATCGAACCAGGGGATGGAACCAGAGACCTTCCGATTGATGGCCGACCCACTCTGAGCCCCAGATGCTCTAGTGTTGCCTTGGAACGTTGCTGCTGATCCCCACAGTTCATTTGCATAATAGTGGTGATATGGTCCTGTCTCACCTGATTCCCACAGTGCCCTGCTGAGTTTTTCACCATGGGTGAAGGGAAAAAAATGAAATGCATGAGTACATTGAGCAAAAACACTATTTGAAAACGGTGTAGGGAGAGCTGCATGACCTTGGAACATCTTTTTTGCTTCTGAAAAAAACAGTACAAGAATAGTGTATTTGAATCAGCCAAGTAAACTTTTAGTTTAGATAAAGAACCAGCAGACTATTCAAGCAATTAAACAACTCATTCATCAAAAATCTGAAACTTCTGGACAGTGTGAGCTACCAGTGTTCCCCCAGATATTCAGAAGAAAACAGATGGATGGATGAACATTAACATACAGGCCTGGTTTTGTTGTTATTTCTAAGTACAAGAAAAATACCTTTCAAGTTGACAGTCCATTTTGATGGCTTTGGGGATTTTATTGGAAATCTGTGTGTTCAAAGTTAAAAAGATACTATGAAACACTAGTATTTGAATTTAAACATGTCTCTTTTGTGTGAATTCTACATTATTGCCATGATTTGACATGTAAATATCCATTATTACAAGCTTCAGTCTCAAGAAGGAAAAAAAGTGTTTCATCAGGATTAATTACAACTAACAGTACAAATAATCTTTAAATTCTTTTTTAATCAATTGACGCCCCTAGTATTTAGACCTACCACACAGTATAGAGATGAACAATATCTGCTCAATATGACATCTGATTGCTGTGTGCAGAAATTCCAGAGACTGTTCTCAAACAAGCCTGATAGCTGAAAGCTCTGGCTCCATCACTACTTTAGAGGACTTCAGGAACCACCAGTAGACCTGCATTCTGGGAGCACAGTGCTCTAGTGGGGTAGTATGGTACTATGAGCTCTTTAAGATATGATGGAGCCTGACCCTTAAGAGCCTTGTAGGTGAGGAGAAGGATTTTAAACTCTATTCTAGATTTTACTGGAAGTGAAGAGAAGCCAGTACAGGAGAAATATGGTCTCTTCTCTTAGTTCTTGTCAGAACAGGACAGCAGCGTTCTGGACCAGCTGGAGAGTCTTTAACGACTTATTGGGGCAGCCTGATAATAAGGAGTGTCAAAGTCCTGGTGTCCTTTAGACCTCATCTAGTCAGCTATCAAATGCTTCTACAGGCATTCTTAGTGTGTCACTGTCACTCTGTGGTTGTGCCAATAACTCCTGTATCCTGCTTTAATGAATACAGACCTACTGCTGTAAGTAGTAGTGAAATGCTGAGCCACTACAGTTTGTTAATCAATCAAATATATCTATGGCAAATGCTGTATCAGTGTTTACAAAGGTATCGTTTATTGAAATAATGAGCTATTATACTGACACTCTTCAGATTCAGACATTATAACGTTGCCAAAATGGCTATTGTAAAGAGAAAAAATACAAATAACTTTTTCATACAGAATGCCATAACAAAATCAAAGTGCATGGTGGGAAACATTAATCCACTGTGTAGACAGATGTAAAGCAAAAGAAAAGTAGAAGCAAAATACAGGGTTCACAAAAAGTTAGGGATATTCGACTTTCAGGTGAAATTTATGGAAAATGTAAAAAGTGAATGCTACAGTGATATTATATCATGAAAGTAGGGCATTTAAGTAGAAGCATGCAATGGTAGTTTCTTCATCTTAAACAATGTATTGAAAGAAAATCCAACAACAGTGGAGGGTAAACGCAAGTCTGAGGACTTCCTGTTTGAAGCCTCCAGTGTTGAGGTGCTGCTGATCAACTGTTAGGTGTCGTCTTGGTCTCATGATGTCAGAATGTGAACAGCAGGATGAGGAGGACTGTTTAAATACCAATTCTAACTGAAGCAGGAAATGTATTGGTGGTGGTTCATGCTGAAATTTCACCTGAAAGCCGAATATCCCTAACTTTTTGTGAGTAGTGTATAATATCTGGCTTGGTTGCACACACACTTGCACACTTGTCCTCCTAATTTACGATCCTCATTCTGCGCTCCTGGTTAGCGTTCTAAAAGATAAGGGCACTCACACGAGTTGGACATAAGCTTGATCGCTGCCAGGTAAATGTGTTCCCAGCTAAGGAGAAAATCCTCTCACGTGGACTGCTGGTGGCTGGAATAGCCAGGTAGCTTCAGGCCAGTGAGACAGGGAAAATGCTTTTTGTTGCATGCCAGCCTTTGGGCGATGTTGGCAGTGGTATGCCTCGTTGGCATCATGCAGGTGCAGTGGACTTTTGCCTTCATCTACCAGGTGATGTGAGATAGATAATGTGCTGTCATGGTGATTTATGGCTCCATGGTTGGAGAAGTCCGTAGATCTCCTCTTTCATATCTGATGCTAATTGCGCTCAAAATTCATCATACTGGTGTGTGACAGTGTTTCACAGAGCAACATATGAGAGCATAACATAGCCCTGTTAAAAGAAAAGAATGATGTCCTTGAAGGCATCTCCAGACACTGCAGTAAGTGGTCAAATAACCTTCACAATGAAATTTACTAACATACCTGTTAATCTTCTTTTTCTGTGGTCAGTGGTTGGATATGTGGAGAATCCTCTAGTTGCCATCTGCCTACTTTGTCCTTTGTTCCTCCTTGCCAGTGTTTCTGCTGTTAACACTAGCCTTAAGCTGGTGTAACTTTAAATGGTTGTATATGGTGCTGGCACTGTTGTGGGATTTTAGGGTAACCTTACATTTATTGCAGTTTACAGTACCTCCTGTGGGCCCACCACCCGCAGAGGGAGCCGTAGGGGTCGGGTGCTATGTGGTACGGGTGGCGGTCGAGGCGGAGTGCCCCGACGACCTGGGCCTCGGAGACAGCCTCTAGCTGTAGGGACATGGAATGTCACCTCGCTGGGGGGGAAGGAGCCGGAGCTTGTGCGGGAGGTTGAGAGGTACCGGCTAGATATAGTCGGGCTCACCTCCACTCACAGCTTGGGCTCTGGAACCCAGCTCCTCGAGAGGGGCTGGACTCTCCATTTCTCTGGTGTTGCCCGCGGTGTGCGGCGGCGGGCTGGTGTGGGCTTGCTTATAGCCCCACAGCTCAGCCGCCATGTGTTGGAGTTTACCCCGGTGAACGAGAGGGTCGCGTCCCTGCGCCTTCGGGTCGGGGACAGGTCTCTCACTGTGGTCTCGGCCTATGGGCCGAACAGCAGTGCAGAGTACCCGGCCTTCTTGGAGTCCCTGGGAGGGGTGCTGGATGGTGCGCCGACTGGGGACTCCATTGTTCTACTGGGGGACTTCAACGCCCACGTGGGCAGCGACAGTGAGACCTGGAGAGGCGTGATTGGGAGGAACGGCCTCCCCGATCTGAACCCGAGTGGTGTTCTGTTGTTGGACTTCTGTGCTAGTCACAGACTGTCCATAACGAACACCATGTTCGAGCACAAGGGCGTCCATCGGTGCACGTGGCACCAGGACGTCCTAGGCCGGAGGTCGATGATCGACTTCGTTGTCGTGTCATCTGACCTCCGTCCGTGTGTTCTGGACACTCGGGTGAAGAGAGGGGCTGAGCTGTCAACTGATCACCACCTGGTGGTGAGTTGGATCCGCTGGCAGGGGAGGAAGCCGGAGAGACTCGGCAGGCCCAAGCGTATCGTGAGGGTCTGTTGGGAACGTCTGGCGGAACCCGCTGTCGTTGCGGTTTTCAACTCCCACCTCCGGGAGAGCTTCTCACAGATCCCGGGGGAGGTTGGAGATATTGAGTCCGAGTGGACCATGTTCTCCACCTCCATTGTCGGCGCGGCCGCTCGGAGCTGTGGCCGTAAGGTCTCTGGTGCCTGTCGTGGCGGCAATCCCCGAACCCGGTGGTGGACACTGGAAGTAAGGGATGCCGTCAAGCTGAAGAAGGAGTCCTACCGGGCCTTATTGGCTCGTGGGACTCCTGAGGCAGCTGACAGGTACCGGCAGGCCAAGCGTGCTGCAGCCCGGGCGGTTGTGGAGGCAAAAACTCGGGCCTGGGAGGAGTTCGGGGAGGCCATGGAGGAGGACTACCGGTCGGCCTCGAGGAAATTCTGGCAAACCGTCCGGCGCCTCAGGAGGGGGAAGCAGTACCCCACCAACACTGTTTACAGTGAGGGTGGGGAGCTGTTGACCTCGACTGGGGATGTCGTCGGGCGGTGGAAGGAATACTTCGAGGATCTCCTCAATCCCACCGCCAGGTCTTCCATTGAGGAGGCAGAGGCTGGGGATTCAGAAGTGGACTCGTTCATCACCCAAGCCGAAGTCGCCGAGGTGGTCAGAAAGCTCCTCGGTGGCAAGGCACCAGGGGTGGACGAGATCCGCCCTGAATACCTCAAGTCTCTGGATGTACAGGGACTGTCTTGGTTGACACGTCTCTGTAACATCGCCTGGCGGTCGGGGACAGTGCCTCTGGAGTGGCAGACCGGGGTGGTGGTCCCTCTTTTTAAGAAGGGGGACCGGAGGATGTGTTCCAACTATAGGGGGATCACACTCCTCAGCCTCCCCGGGAAAGTTTATTCCAGGGTACTGGAGAGGAGGATACGGCCGATAGTCGAACCTCGGATTCAGGAGGAACAATGCGGGTTCCGTCCTGGTCGCGGAACACTGGACCAGCTCCACACTCTCCATCGGGTGCTCGAGGGTTCATGGGAGTTTGCCCAACCTGTCCACATGTGCTTTGTGGACTTGGAGAAGGCATTCGACCGTGTCCCTCGTGGCATCTTGTGGGGGGTGCTTCGGGAGTATGGGGTCCGGGGCCCTTTGCTAAGGGCTGTCCGGTCCCTGTACGACCGGAGTAGGAGTCTGGTTCGCATTGCCGGCAGTAAGTCAGACCTGTTCCCGGTGCATGTTGGACTCCGGCAGGGCTGCCCTTTGTCACCGGTTCTGTTCATTATTTTTATGGACAGAATTTCTAGGCGCAGCCAGGGGCCGGAGGGGGTCCGGTTTGGGGACCGCATGATAGCATCTCTGCTTTTTGCGGATGATGTTGTCATGTTGGCTTCGTCGGGCCGGGACCTCCAGTGTGCACTGGGGCGGTTTGCAGCCGAGTGCGAAACGGCTGGGATGAGAATCAGCACCTCCAAGTCCGAGGCCATGGTTCTCGACCGGAAAAAGGTGGTTTGCCATCTCCGGGTCGGTGGAGAGTCCTTGCCTCAAGTGGAGGAGTTCAAGTATCTCGGGGTCTTGTTCACGAGTGGGGGAAGGATGGAGCGTGAGATCGACAGGCGGATCGGTGCAGCGTCTGCAGTAATGCGGTCGCTGTATCGGTCCGTCGTGGTGAAGAGGGAGCTGAGCCGAAAGGCAAAGCTCTCGATTTACCGGTCGATCTACGTTCCTACCCTCACCTATGGTCATGAACTTTGGGTCATGACCGAAAGAACAAGATCTCGGATACAAGCGGCCGAAATGAGTTTCCTCCGCAGGGTGGCCGGACTCACCCTTAGAGATAGGGTGAGGAGTTCGACCATCCGGGAGGGGCTCGGAGTAGAGCCACTGCTCCTCCACATCGAGAGGAGCCAGCTGAGGTGGCTCGGGCATCTGTTTCGGATGCCTCCTGGACGCCTCCCTGGGGAGGTTTTCCGGGCATGTCCCACCGGAAGGAGGCCCCGGGGAAGACCCAGGACACGCTGGAGGGACTATGTCTCTCGGCTGGCCTGGGAACGCCTCGGGGTCCCACCGGATGAGCTGGAGGAGGTGTCTGGGGCCCGGGAAGTTTGGGCATCTCTGCTAAAACTGCTGCCCCCGCGACCCGACCCCGGATAAGCGGTTGAAAATGGATGGATGGATGGATGGATTATTGCAGTTTGGTGATGGTTTAATCTGCTCTGGTAGAGCAAGCCCACACTGTTGATAGTAGTTGAGCATTGGAGCCTACATCTATGTTTTTTCTACCTTTTGCTCTCGCTGTATGTCGCGCCTCACACTGAAAGTCATACATGACAACTATGTCTTGCCAATAACATTTCCCCACAGCGTCCTCTGCTGCATAGCTTTTATAGATGCATTGTCATTTCTGGATGGTATATAAAAATACAGATACAGATTAGTCAACAAAGATGCACCCAGAGCTCAAACTAGGTACCTCAAACACAGATTTTAGACTAATCAATAGGCACCTCACATAACTTGCAGTGATTTATGATTTTGTATGATGCCTGATTTATTATTTGTTTGTTTTTTTATTTATTTATGTTCCCTTTTCCCCATTTCTTAGACTTCATTGTAATTGTGTATATGACAATAAACTTGAATCTTGAAACTTTTCATCCTTTTAATCTTAAATGTTTATATTATTTATGTCTGTCTGAGTTATTAAAGCCATATACAGACAGACAGACAGCAGACAGAGTGGGCCGAGGTGTTTCAATAGCACTTAAACACGTCTTTCTTTTGATGAGGATTCCTCAGAAAACATCTCTTTTCTCAGCACGTTAAACAGCGAAGTTTCACATAATCTGAAAATCAACCTGTAGGTCAAAACAGTCTAGAGAAATGCTCCTGGGGGGCCCTAGTGGCTCACTTGGTAGAGTGCATAACATTAAGACCTAGGCCCTTCCACAGCGGCCCGGGCTTGATTCTGGCATGTGGTCCTTTCCTGCATTTCTTCCCCTCGGATGTATTCACTGTCTCTGTCTAATAAATTCAATTCAATTCAATTCAATTTTATTTGTATAGCCCAATATCACAACAGAGTGTCTCATAGTGCTTTACAAAGTTCACTGAAATAAACAAGTGTAAGCTAACGAACAATCTAATAAAGAGTCCAGCAGTCGATGAGGCCAATGGATCAGTCCGGTGGATCAGTCCGAGGCATCACCTGCCCTTTATGACCCTCCTTCTTCGGGAAGGAAAAACTCAAAAAACCCAGTGGGAAAAGAGAAACCTCCGGGAGCTCCACAATGAAGGAGAGATCCAGCTCTAAATAAAGCCATCAAAGCCAAAGATGAACCTTTAGAGTTCTCCTGACCAGCTTTTTCTGTGTACATTCTTCACTGACATATGTACAAATGGTGCATTACAGAAGATTTAGTCATGAACTTTATGAGCGGGTGATATGAGGGGGGATGGGGGGACTGCTGTCCTTCTTGTTACCAAAAAGATTCAAATGCATCCACCATAAATTCATTATTTTCAATGGAGATGCAACAGTCAAAACTGTGCACTGCGGACTTGCCCAAAAAGGCAGGCACATTGCAGCAAATGTGTGGTTTCAGAGTTGGAAAAATCTCACTTTTCTCGAATGCAGCAAGCGCACTGCAGTTCAGGACAAGAGTTAACCAATCAGCTCCAAAGGACCTGCTCCAACTGTTTCAAGAATGATTGACATCATCATCATCAACTGAGGGTGGAGGGGTGGCTGATTATACAACTTCAGGGAAACCTGGAACTGTGCGCCCTGTCAAGTTCTCAATATTTTGTCACCAACAGAAGGAACCCCTGGAGATATGTCAATTTAGAACTTGGGCGAACTGGCAAACATAATGATAAACTGCTTGTACGTTACTAGTTCTAATTCTAATGCTTGCTCTAATGTTTTCTAGCTAGTCTATATATTTCCAGTGTCTGGTTTTGAACATTATATTCAGACTTCAGGAAAATCTGATCAGTTCCCTGCAGGTGAGAGCAAAGACAACACTGAGTTGTCCAACTGATCACCATGAATCTCTTATATTTGCTGTTTAAATAAGTAAACAGGGTGTGGTTTATCATTTGAGAATATGAGAGCAGTATGGCATATAAGGGAATACAGAAGTATGAAGAATAAAAGCACCTTCTCATTATGTGACAGCAGGAGCCACAGGCAGCTCATTAGAGTGCAGGAGATCCTTTATACCAGGCAGGTGATGATATATGCAACTCTAGAGAGCCTGGCACCAGCAGGGTGAGGAGGGCCCCCACATGATCACACAGTAAACGAAATGAAAGTGCACAAGTAGTTAGTATTCACGGCAGTCTATGTCCTTGTAACGGCACAGAATTTTGGTTTTATCTCATTGGAGGATCTCATCCATTATTTAGAATGCAGGCACAAACCCGACAGATGCATCCTTAATAATTCCTGGGGAGCTCTACTAACTCTGCCTTGGCTACCGCTTCTGAATGTTTTTTTGTTTCCCCAGCAGCCTGCTCTCTAATGTTTGGTTGACCTGGACACACCAGTGGGTTTACAGCCCACAAATATGCCAGAGAGATGCTAAAAAGAAACCGAGTTGATGGAATTGGTCAGAAGTATGAAGTTCCCTCGGATAAATATGTTATGGGGAAGCTCCATTGTTTAATTTCCTGTCAGGCTGCTCTATTATTCATGTTTCTACTCTGGATGTGTAATGTTTGTATGCAGCAGCAGAGTGCGCAACGGACCAGCAGTGCACTTGGACTGACCCACCGGCAGACTTGGTTGCCTTTACAGTACCAGTCAAAAGTTTGGACACACCCTCTCATTCAATGGCTTTTCTTTATTTTTATTATTTTCCCCATTGTAGATTAATATTATAAAGATCAAATCTATGAAGGAACACGTATGGAATTATGTAGTAAACAAAACAATATATTAAGATCAAAGTAGCCACCTTTTGCTTTGATGACAGCTTTGCATATTCTTGTGTTCTCTCAGTCAGCATCATGAGGTCGTCACCTGGAATGGTTCTCCAACAGTTTTGAAAGAGTTCCCAAAGGTGATGAGCACTTGGTGGCTGTTCTTCCTCGGCACTCCACCACAGCACTCCATCCCTCTTCTTCTTGCTCTTCTTGGCTACATAATTCCGTATGTGTTCCTTCATAGTTTTAATATCTTCAATATTAATCTACAATGAAGGAAATAATAAAAATAAAGAAAAACCACTGAATGAGAAGGTGTGTCCAAACTTTTGACTGGTGCTGTGTGCAGTCTCTTGACTTCCTGAGCGTGCACCTTGCACAGTGACAGCCAGATAGAGATTAGCCCTGATTGAAATGTAAATTTATGGGGGATAAAACATGGCCATTCTTTACACTGTGTGACTGAACGTATTATACTGTTGCGATATTTACATTTAATGCATGCCAATCTGGGTGCAAGCATGAGTTGAACAACAGGTAGCAGTGTTGGTGTGGATAGAGATCCTTGGTGCACAGAAGGTTTAATACGCATGCAATATGATTTCTTAAGGAGGAATTATGATTAACACTGACAGGATGCTTGATTGTGCCAATTAAGACTTGTCTGAATGCGTAGAAAGACTCAGTTTCAAAGCAAAATCTGAAGCATGTCCCCTTGAAAGTGAACTCATTGGTGCTAGTTTACATTTAGAGATGAGGTATGTACAGAACAGTAAGAGGTGGTGATCCGGTGCATTCCCACTGACATGCTCTGTTTACTAGTCCTTTAACTCATTGCTCGGGGCCCCTTTTACTCGGAACAATTAGTGAGGCAGCCAACAGTGAGACATGTCGCTTCATACAGTGAGAGGCATCTGATCCAAAGCCAAACACAAGAGTGTTGAATGCGTGCCATCTTGTTGTCAAAATGTCAGACTTCAAGGAAACAGTGGGTTAGGAGATTTAGAGTGGTGTTTTTTCTTTTCTTTTTTGTCAACCAGAGTCTTGTCTGCCCTTGAATGAGCTCAGGTGTGCTTTGAGATTTTATTGTGATGCAGGGAAGAGAGGAAGGTGCATTCAAAAAATAAAGTCTTTCTTTGAAACTGATGTACAGGCTTCTTTTTACTCTTAATCTTAATGCACCGATTTCCACGCTGGGCCCTTCTTCCGTGTGATGTATACACACTGGTTGATGTGATGTGACATTTCCAATACAATAAATAATCCAGTGTGCAGCAGGTTTTTGTGTCTCTGACTTAAGAATGTTAAACACACATTGTGCTGAGTGTAAATATGTTCAGAGCTCTTGAAATGTGGCATAATGGAATACGGCTAGTGTCGTAACCTTATACTGTACACCGTAACACATGTAATACTGGTCTTAAGAACTCTGGATGACATAGTAGTACAGTAATACATGGGCATCCATTGAGATCCAGTAGTTGCACAATTCCATCTTTGGCAGTCAGAAGGATGTAATAATTAAGTACCAAAAGCTGGCCATTAATTTCATCACTTTGGTAACATTGCAGTCCCCAGAATCATTGCTGGTTGAATGAGGATGTTGGTGTGTAAGCATTTTAACTTCCAAATAAAGGAGACTAAGCTCCGGGTTTATTTTCAATCTCTATCATCATCTGACTGCTTGCGCTTCATGTTGAGAAACTGCTTTGGTGAGCAGAATATTAGCATAATTGATAGGACCCATGCCTGGTGCTGTGAAAGTAAAACCCACGTTGTTATAAACCATTTTTTCCCTTTAAATTGGCTTTAAATTTGCATTTGTTGTTTTTTGGCTCATTGAAGGCAAAAAAAAAAGAAGCTGAAACACAACATGTTTACATCCAAGTGTGCTGTGGGGATGTGTCTGTGCTTCAGTTTACACTGCCTCTGGAAAAAATGTGCCTCTATTCGCGTCCACTCATGTCCGTCTTTGATGTTGCTACTGTGCTGCATTTAACATCAGCTTTGGCGCCTCCACAGAGAAATATCTGACTCTTTAGCTCAAGGATCCTTCCCTGTCTTCACCAGCTTTTCAAATACTACTGTTTGTCGGAAACAGCTGCCTGCTGGAAACCAGAGCTTATAAGTGGAGTTCCCAGGCTGGGAAAACCAAAACCATGACGCCGAAGAAGCTGCAGAGATGTAGAGCTAAGAGGAACTGCAGTCAGGTTTGTAACTTCAAGGGACTCCTCTTCACCGGGTTGGCAAAAATATGAATTGTTGTAGCTTTATGAATGAAAGGAAGGTTGGTAGACATATTTCAGCCCCTCATTACAGTAGATTTAAAAGAAGTTAGAAGTTGAGATGGAACTCCTTTTCATTTGATGCCCATTTGTATCACGTGTAGCCCTCTGGTATGCACTCATGGACAGATTGTGTTCATTTTACAGTCATTGTTACAGCCTCAACTGACTCCAGAGCCAGTCACACTGTAATTATCCCTATCCATGATTTTACAGCATTTACAATCTAAGAACAACTGCATTACAGTGCCTCTCATTTACACTGTAAAACCTTCCAGCAGTCACCCTGATAAAAAAAAAGAAGCCATTTTCATCTTCAAATACTATAAATTTACTGAGAGAAAGAACAGATGCTTTAAAATGATTCTCGCTCCAAAACCCACTCTATAATCATAGTGCTAATGCTCACTGACAGTTAGATATCACAACAATCCCTCTTGCTGATCGACTTTTCAAGCACCATTGTTGTAAAATAATCATGGTGGTCAGGAGTTGTTTCGGAGGGGGCAAGAGAAGTCAAAGGATTGGTATGATCAATGAACAGAAGATATAAGTGAGATCCCTGTGGTGAGCAGTCACTATCACTAATCACTAGCTCTGTGTCTGACCTCTGAACTTCTGTGTACTTAAGCTTAGAGTCCTGCTTTGCACATACATGGACTCCACCGATCTGCTTCATCTGCACATAAACAGCACTGAACATATATTAATGAACATCCCAGTTCCACAAAGGTCTGTTGCTAATTGGTCCTGCTGTCCTAGTATCTGCTGTTTAATGATATGGTAACTCTAGTCTTCCAGTTTATGCTTTATTTTTATGATTTATTATTTCTGTATTTATCTCTATCTTATGTGTGTGTGTATATATGTTTCTACTCTTATTGTTTCACTTTGTGTGTTATTTTATATTTATTTCTATTTTATATTGTTTCAGTCTGGAACAGGCACTAAGAACATTTCACTGCACATTATACTGTGTATAACTATGTATGTGACAAATAAAGAATCTTAAATCTTATGCTTACATCTACTGGTTAACAGGTCTGACTTAGCTAACACGGCTTATTACAGAGTGTAAATAACGTCATCTACAGGACACAGTTGAACACAGTGACAAAACTTGGAACGATACAATGGCGAAAGGAACATCACATTGAAATTCCGCTGGCCGTACTGATTAACAATAGCTGCTTCCACGAAGCGATAGTACTCATGGCTTTGGGAATCACATGACTCTAAAATTAGCTTGTTATGCTAACAATAAACCTTCAGACTCTATTGAATTTTGCGATTGGCCTTAATCACTTACGGGTCACACAAACAAGGAGCACATGCATACTTTACTACTAAATGTAGTTCATTCAAAGAAATTCATCAACTTTTTTTATCACAGCACATTTGGATTCCTCTTCTTCAGCATCACCAGCTAACTTTACCCATTGACTGTATAAAAGAAGTGCACATAGCCAACTTGACGTCATAGTAGTTTGTTGACCACCATTTTGAAACTTTGAGTCAAGCATTTTGGCCAAAACCCTAGTGTGTGTGTGTGTGTGTGTGTGTGTGTGTGTGTGTGTGAGAGAGTCAGGTTGTATGGCTGCCGATCCAGACGCTGTGTTTGGAGGCCGTCATGAATAAATGATGACATGGTAACACTGGAGACTGCTCTCTGGGACTTGACGGTATTACAATGCAATAAAAGAAAATCAGGTCAGGTCCCTGTTGCCTCTATTATGTTATACTCGGAGTGAGGGAGAGGACGATGGAGGTGGGAGAAAGGAAGAGTGTTGATGGAGTTGAAGGTTGCAGACCAAACTTCTGTCATATTTCACAGCCATTGCTTTCGTTTTTGGAATGTTTGAAACAAAAATGCCAGGAAACCAGAAACACTTCAGTTTCAAGGTTTGGTAACATGGGAGACTAACTCATAAGCTATCTAATAAAGTCTTGGAGAAGCTTATTTTTGAGCAGCAGCAAGGCCTCTGGGTTGGAGTAGGGTAGTTTGAATGTGTCAAACTATCCATCCCATGTTTTGGCCTTGAGCCCAACTATCAGCCCATATCTGCTCCAGGAATAAGCCAAAACCAGAGGGCAAAAGGAGAATAAACCCCCAAGTGATGAATTTAATACTGTGCTCGTCAATTTCAAGTTTTCAAAAGCAGCCTCACATTTTCTGTGATTCTAAATCCACACATAAATCCACATTAATTTTCCATGTCTATGCAAGCGTGATGCACAAAAGACGTCCCAAATGAAATCCTTTAGGGTGTCAACAGTCTTACAGAGAGACGTGGTGCAGCTTGAGAAAAAAGAGGTAAACATTCAGAACGACTCAAGATGAGCACGGCTCAGGCAAAACACTGTTTATGAAGGAGAGCGATCCAATTATATAGAAAGAGAATGTAAGGATGCATTGATAAAGGTTACGAGGAAGGAGGTTGGATGTTTGGGGGTGGGTGGTGGTGCAGTGCAGTATGGACTAGCAGAGGAGGATAAACAGCAGCAACAGTCACACCGGGAGTGAATGAAAAGCTCCTGGGAAGGAAGAACAGAGGAAGAGGGAGACAAAGACAAGGGGGGGGGACGGGTGGAGTTATTGTGGGCAATGAAAAAAAGCACTATTGGGAAGAGAAAAGATGTTGGAAGGATTGGAAGGAGAGGAAGAGTGTCATGGGAGGGGCAGGCAAACTGCATCGACAGCCAGTGTAGCAGGAAGAGGGTCAGCGTGGGCACAATAACCCAAAGCAAACTCAAGATCTTTGATAGCTCCTCAGAAAATCAAGCAGAAGTGAAATTGATGTGAGCAGGCTTGTGTTTGAACCAGCACATCGTGTGCCTGGAATGACTAAGGAAAAGTCTGCGCCTGTAATTAATGACACTTGGGCGGACTGGAGACAGGGTGAGGGGACTTGAATCAAACCTCACGCTGCTGCTGTACTTCTAAGTGTTCACAGGCTACACACTCTAAATGATAAAGGACAGCTCGGTATCTCAGCAGGTTCACCAGTTTGCCCGTTTCAGAGAAGTCAAACAATAAAAAGTTAAAGAATTCTAAAATGGAAAAGTTTTACTGTGTAGAACAGTGAACACAGAGATATAAAATTAAAGATATACATAACAGAGTAGACTTTTAAAGGACCTTAAGTGGCAATCTGGAAGATTTTCAGTGAAATAAACACCTGTTAACCATCTATTGCTGAAAGCCCTTCCATTTGGTATTGTTGGGGCTTCACCACGTGGGAGAACAAAGAGAGGCCTACAGGTAAATTACAAAGCCTGAAACAAAGAAACAGTCGCCAAAACTCCACCGGCTGTTCCAAACTTCAAGTAAGTGGTAGGTTTGGTTGAGGTTCACATCCTGGGGTCTCATTGAAAGAAGCCCACCAGAGTCCAGGAAGAACCCAGCGATGCTGCCATGACGTCACTAAGAATACAAAACCAGCACGCAACGAAGCAACGCGGCCTTTCCACCGCGATGCAAGTTGCTAAAGGAGGTGTTCATTGATCAGACGTACGTACCCTTTTAACAGCCTCCCCCACAGTCGCTGGACAAGTAACCGGCCGTTTCTATCTATATTATACTCTTAAAGGGGGCAGACACCCTCTCTACATTTAAGAGTGGGCTAAAAACCTTCCTTTTTGATAAAGCTTATAATTAGGGCTGGCTCAGGCCTCAGACCAGCCACTAGTTATGTGGCTATAGGCTTATCTTCCCCGGAGGCTTTTTGAGCTTTTCTCATCTCTCAGGTTCCTGTGGATCCTGGTCCTGGTTCTCCTGCTGTGGTTCTCTGGTTCCTGTGGATCCTGGTCCTGGTTCTCCTGCTGTGGTTCTCAGGTTCCTGTGGATCCTGGTCCTGGTTCTCTTGCTGTGGTTCTCAGGTTCCTGTAGATCCTGGTCCTGGTTCTCCTGCTGTGGTTCTCAGGTTCCTGTAGATCCTGGTCCTGGTTCTCCTGCTGTGGTTCTCTGGTTCCTGTAGATCCTGGTCCTGGTTCTCCTGCTGTGGTTCTCTGGCTTCCATGAATCACTGCTGAGGATCGTCAGCCACCGACACTTTTTACTGATATTAGTCCTGTTATTATTATTCAGATATTAATTATTGACATGTTTTTCACTGTTACCATGTTGCTCATTATTAGCCATATTCCTTTTGTCAGTACTATAGTTGCTGTTAATATTTTGGTAACACGGACCCCGAAAGAATCTGCTCATGTGGGGATTCTTGAATCCTTCATTTTGAATTCTTGAATCATTGGGTCTAGAACTGCTCTTTAATGAAAGCGTCTTAACACTTGTTATGAATTAGCACTATATAAATAAAGATTGATTGATTGATTGATTGATTGAAGGGCAGCACGGTGGTGCGGTGGTTAGCACTGTTGCCTCACAGCAAGAAGGTTAGAATCCAGGTTTGGACCTGGGTCTTTCTGTGTGGAGTTTGCATGTTCTCCCTGTGCTAGCGTGGGTTCTCTCCGGGTACTCCGGCTTCCTCCCACAGTCCAAAGACATGCACATTAAGTTCATTGGTGACTCTAAATTGTCCGTAGGTGTGAGTGTGAGCGTGAATGGTTGTCTGTCTATGTGTTGGCCCTGTGATTGGCTGGCAACCAGTCCAGGGTGACCCCGCCTCTCGCCCGAAGTCAGCTGGGATTGACTCCAGCTCCCCCGCAACCCTGACAGATAAGCGGTATAGATAATGGATGGATGGATGGATGGATGTTCTCGCCATGCTTTTTTTTTATTGGTCATATGTCTTTTAATGTATGTGTGATTATCTTTCTCTCAAAGCATTACGACAATCGGAGCAACAGTTGAGCAGCAGGTTGCACAGACTACAATTTGTTCTGAGCCATGTTAATGAATGTGTTGCATGGGCTGCAGTAATATTGTCTATTGATACAATGTCACATGAGTACAATTAAACTGTAGACGGCTATTTAGGAGCATGGAGGAATAAATCGTCATTACCTTTTAGGAATGTACAGTGTGTAGCATAATGTATTCCTTGATCTAACATGGACAGGAAGATAAATCTCTTCTTGCAGCAGATATGCAAAAAAAAACATTTAGGTAAACAATAAAAGAAGGTTCTGACAAATGTAAAGCATATGCATTTTACTCTTACTGACTTGACACCAATAGCTTCATTAAGGTATATTTCCACCAAACACAAAGTGAAATCTTCCAGTGGAAAAATGTCATACCAAGTCAAAGCAGAGATGCAAATAGACCACGCAAGGCAACATGAGAGACACAAGCGATGCAAAATTTGTGTATCATGCAAGATGAAAATCAACTTCAAAAAATGGTTTGTAAGAGAACTTCAGTTATTTGCAAAGATGAAGCTTCAATGAATGTCTCCTCCAGGAGAGTCTCAACACTGATAGGCTGCCATGACGCTCTGATGTTAAACGTACTTTACTATTAAGCAAGTTAGCACAAACATAAGCCCCAATAAGCACACCAGCTAGCTCTCCAAGCACCATGTTTATTCATGCGATTAACACAATTATACCAATGATCCAGCAATTATACTCAAGTGTCTAAGGCAAGGCGAATATTTGCTTCCTGTTTGGTGGAGACAGAGTTATTTGCAGATGTGTGGGGCATCAAATATTTTGCAAGCAAACATATTCAAGTGACTACAGGTTAAAGTTAGGGTTGTGAGTTAACTAGTTAATCACACACTTTGGTATAATTTATCGCAATTAATTGCATTTTGATGTTTTAATTGATTTCCAACAAGCAGTCAAGGCCAATGAAATGGACGGGCAGCTGGAAAGGCACATTTGTTATATGCACTAAAAGAAATACTAATAAAAGAAATCTAAATGCCAGCTGAAAATGGCCCAAAATTAGAGCTTAGAGGGCTATCATTTTTAATATGCACCTCCTTAGCATATGGCATGTCATGGGTAAATATGATAAATATGCGTCTGTCCCAGGCTCCAGCCTGTCCGTCCTTGGGAGCTGGATCTCTCCTTCACTGTGGTGCTCCCGGAGGTTTCTCTTTTCCCACTGGGTTTTTTGAGTTTGTCCTTCCCGAAGAAGGAGGGTCATAAAGGGCAGGTGATGCTTCGGACTGATCCATCGGACTGATCCACTGGCCTCATCGACTGCTGGACTCTTTATTAGATTGTTTGTTCGCTTACACTTGTTTATTTCAGTGAACTTTGTAAAGCACTATGAGACACTCTGTTGTGATATTGGGCTATACAAATAAAATTGAATTGAATTGAATTGAAAGGAAAGCCACTGTAAGATCAGTAGGGCTGTAACTACTATCTCTTATTCCACAAGTTTCACATCACACACTTAAATAAATTGGAAAATGAACCACGGGATGAGATTAAGAGCAGCACACATTGAGACAATTGCTGCTCTCAAAACAGGAAGCAATCAATTTTTCTAAACTGATTATATCTTTCAAATGATTAATAATAATTTTGACAGCACCTGTTGGAAAGTCTTTTTTTCTGATTCGCCATTATAGACTACTTGTACGTCTCCTCTTTCCATCGACAGCACCTGCCATGTAGTAGAATAGTTTTAGTCAACACGACTGAAGATATGTCTCTGATCCATTCTACTAAATATATAGAACATAGTATACTGTTTAAGCAGTTACAACCATTTTATACTAATGGGAAATTATACTAATAATACTTGTGATGTCAAACTGCAATTTTGGAATGGTACTACAAATCATCAGCGTTCTAACATACAAAAACAATATTAACTTGCTGATGTTTAACAGCTTTAATGTGTCTAATTAGCAGTAAACACAAAGTACAACTCAGACTGAATGCTAGTAGTGTCACAGATACTTGGTCATGAAGCCACAAGTGATATTCTGGTGCATACTTATGATTGCAAAATGAATGGAATCAGAAAAGTAAAGTGTATACAGAGTAAATCAACACTAGTGTCTCATAGAAAATCAAAAAAAGATAAATTTAGTAACTGTTTGCTAAGTGTCCTGGCCTGACCTGACATGGCATTAGAGGTAGAGCTGGGGGAACAAACTCAGCAGGATCCACCTTCTGGGGACCACAAATGTTTACACCTAATGTCATGGCAACCTGTTCCTGCCTTGGTTCTGCCTGCACAACAAAAAATATCCAAGTAAGGCAAGAAACATTTAGTGCCACTGACTGACTGCCAGTCGATCATCATGAAAGTGAAAATCAACATCTCAGTGGTAATTCAAATCGTAAGGCCTTTTCTGGCTGCGTTATTAAAAAGGCAGCGGCTCCTAGCAGAGCAGGGGATGATGCATCTTCTGGTTCATGAGATGATTCTTGCAGGAGCAGACCCAGCATCACACATCACACTTTCTAATGGGAAATTCTAATAAGGTGCAGATATTTAGAGTACATCAACCCCAGAATGCAGGGCAATCACTCATTAGATTGGCCACGGTAATGAAAAAAAAAACTAGCACTAAATGAATCAGAATCAGCCTCCAAACAACTTTTTAATAGCACCCTCTTTTTCCATGAATATTAATTATTCACAGCTATCTGTGCATAGTTGAGTGTGAATATTTCTTTTTCAGCAACATCTGCTTTCAAGGAGCTCATTTAAATGACAACTTTTTAAAAAGCATCTTCTTTCCAGCAGTGGTTTGTTATACATTTACATTTTGGTGTTTCTCTGTGAAATCTCTCTCTCCTCCTCTCTGTTAAGCACCAAGTGCTTGATTTTTTCAAAACATCTGCATATTCAGAGTTTTATATATTTTTCTTACCTTTTGGAGCTGCTCCCCGCTGGTCTGTGGATTTCTACCAGTGAGAGCAGAACATCTCCACCACCTCAACTATCTGAAAATATTTAAAATATTACTAGTAATCTAACATTTGCAAATGTAGTTGGACTCGATATGCATGCTGAGAGAAATATAATTCACTTTACTTTTCAGGTTCCCATTCAGTCACCAGCTCCATCAAAATTCCATCAAATATCCCGCTGACCGATGTTCTTGTCAATTTGAAGACATAATCCATGACTGCCCAGTCTGGGGTGGTATTCTTCTCAAGAGAAATTGCGTCCTTGTTCCCTTCTAAGAAATCTCTGTGATGGCAGCAGTGGCACTTACTTTTATGTTCCCTCTGATTTTGTGGTTTTCTTTACTTTTTCTTTTCTTTTTTTTTGAAGAATAGGGGAGACAAAGTTTCAGGGTCTGTGTTGTCAAACACACAGGGTCAGGATTTGATAATATTAAACTCAGTATCATGGACATTTTTGAAGTAGTATAACAGTATTGTTATTTCTCATTTTATATTTATTTCAATAACCACTACATTAGTCAACATTTCATTACAAGATCTATCTATCTGTCTATCTGTCAATCTGTCTATCTATCTATCTAGAATAACAAGAAGTCCTGGAAGTGATGGTAAGGCCCCAACAGAGCCCTCATCTCAACATCATCTAGTCTGTCTGGGATTTGAGGGAGCCTACATACACAGAGGATCTGTGATTAGTTCTTTGCAACAACCTTCCTGCCGAGTTCCTTCAAAAACTGTACCTAGAAGAATTGATGTTTTGAAGGCAAATGGTGGTCACACCAAATATTGATTTTATTTAGATTTTTCTTCTGTTTGCTCAATTTGCATTTTGTAAATTCATGAAAATACAAAAAAATTAAGTTTTAAGACTTTGATTTAATTTTCATAAAAATGTCTCCAGTCACTGCTGACTTTTTCTATATTAGAACAGACCATGATCTTTCCCTAACCTTCACCAAGTGCTGTAAGTGCCTAAACATATAAAACATAAAACATAAAACACATATTGTGCTGCCTTTAATGGCAGTAGTTGCCATATACATTGTTAAATAAGTTAAAAGTGTTCATAATAAGTTGCATTGAGCCTTGGGGTGTACCACACTGCCATATACCTGCGAACGGTAATTCAGCCAGCAGACCGTCATATTGTGCAGTGGAGCAGAAAGGCAGAGGCGGGGTTGGATTTGTCGTGGAAGCATGCATTTTAATAAGGTCTCATTAGAGAACGTTTTCCACTTGTTGAACGTGCCCTGCTAGCTTGCTAGGTTACAGGTTTAGTTGCAGCTAACACTTTTCCTCGTGGTAGTATACGTTTCCATGTATAACATTGTGTGCATTTATGTAATAATGTTCTCTGTCATGTTTCAGTTTTACAGTTGTGGAGTTTAGTCAAGTAAAGTCTTGTTTGGTTTTTTGGACTTCACACTGTTATCTGGCTGTCTAGCTTCGCCTAGCGAGGGCAGTATACATATAAAATGTTGAATAATGCTCGGTCTCAACATTTTTGAGACAGGGTTGTATAGTCACAACTATTATTCATCCTGACAAATGATACATGGAAAATAACCTTGGAAATTGATGAAGTGTTCCTTTAATTGAAACAATAGCATCTGTCTTGTTGTCTCTAATGAACCAGATAGCTCCTATTTGTGTTTAAGTGTGTATGCGAGGGAAACAGTGGGGGAGGCAGAGAAAGTTGTATTTTCTAAATAAAGCTTTGTGCTGTTGACTTTCGGGGTGTCACTGCTTTCACGGATGATTACATACCCAAATGCCTCTGCCTGATTTATAAATTCATTTTAAGAACAGAGACGTAGATTGGACTTTCCCTTCACCAGTTTCTTGATAAATACTATCAAAGCTTAAAAGAAAAAACAATCTCTCGTTTCATCCTGGCGGTGGTTTGCACATGTACATTTGAGCCAACATAGCTTAAAGTCACTAATTGTTCTTAGATGAGCCTGTTGAATAACCCAGGGCCATGTGAGTACAAAGGTTTAGGGAAAAGTTCATCAATCTTATGTCAAAGATGCAGACTTCTTTATCGGTGTAGTTGCTACACGATATAACAACAGGTTGAGGAAAGAAATGTACTGACCTGACTCTCACTTATTGGTTTTCATACATATTCGAAGCTAAAGACAAAACTACTGCTTTTTGAAAAGTCTTGTAAACTCAAACATACGGACCAACAATATTAAAACAGTCCAAGCGATCACAAACAATGCAATTGCAATGCAAACTTAAAGCAGAGATGGAAAAGGATTTTCTTGTCCAGTCACATTCTGACAAACGCAACAGACTCTCTCTCTATCAAATTAGATGTTAAATGTGAACACATGAAAGTGTCCTTGATAGGATGTGCCACCATTAAGGCCATCATAGTATTATTTCCTCCTCAAATCTAAAGACAACCACATTTTTTATCTGTGTTTTGTAGCAGAAGCATCGTCATTATCTATGAGCCTGAGCGACCACTACTATGGATCCTACACTTTAGCAGCTACTGGCTGCTAACTGGGGTCACACTGTATAGATGTATACTTGGTTTTTCAGTCCAGTACTTCATAGCATTATTTGTTCTTTTTACTAATGTCTGTAACTTCCTATAATTAAAAAAAAAACAAAGTTAAACAAAATGAAAAAGCACAGCCCAAGCAAACAAAGTGTTGGCCTTGTTTGAGTTTGCAACATTTGCGTAATGCATGGCTCAAACTTAAGTGCCATGTGGCCACCCTTAACCTTTACCATACACCCCCTAGGGCTTAGGAAGAGCATTAAACTTAATACAGTCTTATACATGGCACGTACACACTGCAAACTGAGCTATACATTCAACATAGTGAAGTTGCCAATGGCACTGGTAAATCATGGGTCACCTTCAGAACAGAATATCAGTCAAACCAAGCCATGACTAAATACTGTAGGGGTTGTAGTTAAAATTGGTACCACCTTCCTTTGCCCTTTTTTCAGTCCTGTAGACGCAACAACCTTCCACCACTTATTGTATTTCTGTTAAATTAAGTTCATGTGGTAGATCATGTATAGCGGCTATGCCTAGTACGTATGACTGTTAGAGTACATATGTCTGTAGGTGCGTGTATACATATGTCTGCGGTCATGTCGGTAGGTGTATGCATGCATATAGGAAGGTATGTGATTATGCAAGTGTGTGTGTATGTATGGAGGTGGGTGGTGTACTGTATGCGTGAATATGATGGATGGATGTGCACAAAATGTATAAATGTATAGATCTAAGTGCAATCAATTTATCTTTACAGGTGTAAATACAAGTGCAGTATGTGTGCAGTGTTTTTATATTTCTTAAATAAGGAAAATGCCGTTGGAGAACAGATGCAACGAAATTTCATTCATATGTCCACTGTGTGTATGTCGTGAATGACAGTAAAGTTTTTGAACTGAACTGAACCTACAAGTCTACAGAGGCACCAGTGTTAAAGTATTCCTCAGAACCAAAAAACTAAATATATAGTGTGTCATTGCCATCCAGAATTACCCATGATTGGTTTCTGATCTGCCATCTTTGTATTAAACGGTTCGTTAAGGCACAAAAGCTACTTGGTTAAGGTTCTGGACAAATCACGGGGTAAATTGTGGGTTAAAAATATCTCAAGCTTCTTCCAGATCTTTCCTGACCTCCCCATTGTCATAAATCCAAAAAATCCACTATAATAATTATTTCAGCTAGCTGTCAAAATGTATAAAGTAAAATGTAGGATATATGTTTCACAAATCAGTCATGTGAATTATCTTGCTGTCAGTGGGAACCTCAACACCACTGGTCAGCACTACCTAGTGGTTTATATATACTAGCAGTGTTTGTAAAGATTGAATGAAGCACATTGTTTTAATGTTTGGATAATGTCTGTTCATTCCTCATACGTAGGTAGAGATAAACTGTTCAATTTGTCCTCTCTTTCTCTCCCATATGCAGCACCCCTTGGCAGGCAGCACAGTGACTGTTTTAAAGAGGGCCTTTCTGCGCCTGAATAGATGTCGTATGACCTGCCAAAGTGCAGGCTATTACAGGTATGTAATTGTTTACATTACATGTAGTCTGTTTAAAAGCTTCTGTGATTTCTATAGCAGCTAGTTCACACGAAACAGACCACAAGTAATTATTAAATACATGTTGGACTACTGGTAGCAATATTGGTCTACCATACTGATACGGTTTCCAGAGGGGTATCCCACAAAGCAGGTTAAAAAACTCAGTAAGTGAACCCTGAGATGAGGGAAACTCTGGGTTGGACCTGTCCAAACCGAGTCACCATCAATGGATCAGAGGTGGACATCGTGGAGGACTACAAGTACCTCGGTGTCCACATAGACAATAAACTGGACTGGTCAATAAACACTCATGCTGTATGTAAGAAAGGTCAGAGCCGACTGTACTTCCTCAGGAGGCTCAGATCTTTCAATGTCTGCAGAACCATGCTGCAGATGTTCTATCACTCGGTGGTATCCAGCGTCATCTTCTTCGCTGCGGTGTGCTGGGGCAGCAGGTTGAAGACAGCTGACGCCTGGGAGTCTGTCCTGGGAGTTGAGTTGGAGTCTGTGGTGGAGGTGTCAGAGAGGAGGATGCTGAGGAAGCTGCTCAGCATCATGGACAACACCTCTCACCCCCTTCATGCCGCACTGACGTCCTGTCAGAGCACCTTCAGCCGTAGACTGAGAGCACCGAGGTGCACCACAGAACGCCACAGGAGGTCTTTCCTATCTGTGGCTATCAAACTGTATAATTCCTCCTCCTTCTCTAGGAGTGATACTTAAGGTCTCAGGAATCAATAAAATTACAAATATATATGTATATATTTAATATTTAATGTTTGTTTTGTATTGTTGACCACTGGCAAAGTAATTTCCTTCGGGATGAATAGAGTGTTTGTCACTCAATGTCAAATTTCACATGTTGTCACGGGTGATTTGCTTTGACGACCGCGATACGAGACCAGTCCGTCGTCAACAAGACAAACTGGCTTTTGGAAGGTTTGGGACAAGTGGGTGGAGCGCCTGCCACTCATCTATAACCCAAGTCCAAACGTCATAGTGGATGAACGTCTGGTCACTTTTAGGGGGCGCTGCCCTTTTGACCAGGAACACAACAGGTGTGTTACGGCCCATGGCCTTCTGTGTTAGTGTTTCACCCTGTCTCCTCCTGTATGCTATGTGAACTGGAGACATGATTGTTTGGACTGCGGCACGCCCACACCTGGTTCTCTCTCCCACACCCGGATGCCATTGGCTGACTGATCAACCAGTGAGGGAGCTTCTCAACACCGCGCGCCCCTTTAAAAGAGACCGGAACCAGCAGTCGTGGCAGCTGTTGTTTGATTGTTTCTTGTGCTAGTGAATGTGGTGTGCGATGCTCTTTTGTAAACAGCTTGCCTTTGTGTGAACTCGATCCCGTTAAAACCTGTCTTGCCTGTGGGCTTAGCCTCAGCTACCTTTTTGTTTGTGTACTGGTAGCTTTGTGTGTAAACGCTGTTCAGCGTTAAGGGTACTACTCCCCTGTACTTTTGTTTATTAGTAGACCAGGAAGTCTTTTGTTTTCACTTTTGAGTGGTGTTTAATTAAGCTCAGGCTGAGTTCTCTTTTTGTTCTGATTTGTTTTTTGTTTGAGTAGCCGGCAACCGCCCTCCTTTTGTTTTCTTCTCCTTTTTCATCTGTCATTGTTTTTCCGGCACTCTAAACCAAACCAGTTGGTAAAAACAACTGTGAGCTGACCTTTCTTGTACACCTGGTCGTTTATGTCTACGCCTCTTTCCCCTAGCGAGCCGGGGCGTAACAAGGTGTTACTTTATGTGACTGTATAAAAATTCTTTAATGGTTTCAAAACAAATGTCCTTGGTAATTTTGACCTGAAGTAGTCTGTGATAAAGAATATACTATGTTTCATCTGACGACATAAAACTAAAACTGATATTGTCAATATTGTAAAAACCGTAAAAGATATCAATAAGCTGAATTATGTGGTAACATAACAGGTGACCTGTATAAAAGTTGAATGAAGTCTCTAGCTCAAAGTATGAGGAAGCTATAACCTTTCAAAGTGGAAGAAGTTGAGGATGATTTGAACATTCAGCCCATAGACTTCAATGTTAAATGAAAGTTGAAAAAAGCTGAATATTTTAAAAAGGTTGAAATGTTTAAAAGTCACAGTTGAATGTCCTCAACGACGTGAACATTTTGATGTTTGAATGGTTTCTGTAGCACAAAGTATGAAGGAGTTTTTAAGTGCCGAAAAACGTACGCAAGAAGAAAATGTGTGACTAATAAAGAGGATAAGAACAGTGTGATCGCTTTTCAGCAGCAACACTTCAGACCTGAAGTCCACCCAAAATATGAAATAATATATAATACAAAAAAACAACACAACACAAAAAACAAAACAGGGTCAGTAAGGACATTTGAACACATCGGTTGGGGTGCAGGTATATCTATGTCTATGTCTATATGCTTTAGTCCAAGTTAAAACATGGCGTATCTCCAGGATATAACAAGTTGTTTCAACCTTGCCGTTAGTTTAAAGGTGTTTTTTTTTCAGAATCAAATGCAGAAGCAAGTATTTTTTCTCTGTAGCTTGAAGACGTCACTCTCGCCATTTTTCTTTTCTTTCTCTTTAACTGATAACTTGATAAAGCAAGTTCAGTCAATCTGACAACATTTACAAGTAGTCAAGATGATGAATGTAAATTTAACCTACAATAAACTAGAATTAAAAATCTAAAACGTATCCGAGCACTTTGAGCTAAAGAGAAAATATAAATTGACATAACTAAAAGGGGCTGTGATGTTTTACAGTGTTCAAACTTAACATTGGTGTCAAACAGTGAGAAAGCAAAAGGCATGAGTTTATCCCAGTTTGGGAGGGATTACACAATCTGAGGGGAGGCTGAACTCGCCTCTGCCTCAGGAAATATGCACATTTAGCTATTTTGATTTTTAAAAATGATTGAAATTATTGGAATCGTACAGAAGTGGCATTTATTGCACAGGTCATTTAACAAATATTAATATTTATTTTATTGTATCATTATTTGTTTTTTTACTTTTCATGATGACCGCACGTCCCTGATATGATCCCTTATTAATTCTGCTTCATTCAACACTTTGAGAACAGTTATCATACTTTCATTCTAAGTTTTTAACAGTGTGCAGGTATATTTGATTTCCACTGTAATTATGTGTTTTTTCTCAGTTTTCACAATTTCAGCCAATAATTCAACCCTTGATAGAAAACCAGTATTTGATCACACTATGATATGAACAGTGAGACAAGAGCATGAAGGATGATGAACAATGTTCTACAGAAATACAACGATACAGGTACAATTTATCTATTTGTATTTTATTCCAATTATTGTCTATGTGGGAGAAACCGGAGCACCCGGAGAAAACCCTTTCCTGTGTGTGTGTGTGTGTGTGTGTGTGTGTGTGTGTGTGTGTGAGAGAGAGAGAGTGTGTGTGTGTGAGTGTTAGTCCAGGTCCTGGACCTTCTTCTTGCTCTTGTACTTGCGCCGGTGTTTTGGCGTCAGAGCTTTCTTGAAGAGCCTCCAAGCTGAGATGTGCTCCTCTGTTTCCTGGATGTTCTCAGGAGTGTCTGCGTTCTCCGGTGGGGAGGTTGTTGCAGCCAGCTCACACATCATCTCCACTTCCCTCTCCAGTGCCTGATAGGCATCCTGCTGAGTCTTCAGCTGGGAGGCCAGCTGCAGTTCGGCGCTGGTCTTTTCTTCCAGCTGCTTCTTCACCTCCTTCAGCTCCTCAGCAGTCAGTCTGCAGACCTCCTGCTCAGTGTTCAGCTGGGAGGCCAGCTTGTGTTCGGCGCTGGTCTTCTCTTCCAGCTGCTTGTTCACCTCCTCAAACTGTTCGGCACTCAGTCTGGAGACCTCCTGCTGAGTCTGCAGACTTGAGGCCAGCTCAAGCTCGGCACTGGTCTTTTCTTCCAGCTGTCTCTTGACCTCCTTCAGCTCCTCATCAGTCAGTCTGCAGACCACCTGCTGAGTCTGCAGACTGGTGGCTAGTTCAAGGTTGGAGCTGGTCTTCTCTTCCAGCTGCTTCTTGACCTCCTCGAACTGCTCGATAGTTTGTCTGCAGACCTCCTGCTGAGTCTTCAGCTGGGAGGCCAGTTGGAGTTCGGCACTGGTCTTCTCCTCCAGCTGCTTCTTGACCTCCTTCAGCTCCTCAGCAGTCAGTCTGCAGACCTCCTGCTGAGTCTTCAGCTGGGAGGCCAGTTCAAGTTCGGCACTGGTCTTTTCCTCCAGCTGCTTCTTGACCTCCTCAAACTGCTCAACAGTCTGTGTCTGCAGACTAGAAGCAGGCTTGAGTTCGGAGCTGGTCTTCTCATCCAGCTGCTTCTTTACATCCTCAAGCTCAGCCGTCAGTCTGCGGACCTCTTTCTGGTCATTTTTCAGCCCCTGCATCACGTTGCCATGGGAGATGTTTTTGGCTGTCAGTTCTAAAACCAGACTGATGTCCTTGTCGATTCTCTCCCTAAAAAGTTGCAGGACTTCTACAAGTATTTGTTTGAAGGAGTCAGCCTTCTTTCTTTCACCCAGGACCCGGGCTTCCAGATCCCTAATAAGATCCGGGTTGCCACTGTTGTTTGACTGGTCCTGGGGTTCGGCTGTGGAGGAGAGACTCTTGATTTCTTCTTTCAGCATCTCCACCTCATTTTCCCGCCTGCATCTCCAGTTGCGCTCCTCTTGTAATTTCTTCTCTGCCTCCTGGAGCCTAGACTTGAAGATGTCCGCATCACCTTCTGCCTTGAACCTCTTCTGTCTTTCTTGATGCAGCTGCTGGTGTAGAGGCGGCTGCCCCCTGTTGTCGTTTTGAGGCGGCTGCCCCCTGTTGACGTTTTGAGGCGGCTGCCCCCTGTTGACGTTTTGAGGCGGCTGCCCCCTGTTGACGTTTTGAGGCGGCTGCCTCCTCGGCTCGTTTTGAGGCGGCTGCCTCCTCGGCTCGTTTTGAGGCGGCTGCCCCCTCGGCTCGTTTTGACATGGCTGCCTCCTCGGCTCGTTTTGAGGCGGCTGCCCCCTCGGCTGGTTTTGACATGGCTGCCTCCTCGGCTGGTTTTGAGTCGGCTGCCACGTCTGGCTGCGAATGGGATGGTTGATTCCTTCCATTGATGTTCTCTGTAGACTGACTGTCTTGAAGAACTGGCTGAAATCGCTATCCAAAATCGCTAACCAAAATCGCTATCCAAAATCGCTAACCAAAATCGCTATCTAAAATCGCTACCTAAAATCGCTTTCCCAAGATCGCTGTGTGTATCTGATATCTGATCGCTGTGTGTATCTGTGAGTGTGAAACTGGTGAGTTTTCAAACTTGTACCTTATATATACCCAAACTGAGGATCAACATTCTAAATGTCTTTGATGTGTCATCAGAGCATTTTAGAATGTTGATGCGTCAGAACCATCTAGAATGTTGACGTGTCATCATATTTATTTACAAGTTTCAACAAAATGGCCGCCCCAACATCAAACCACACCCCCAGGAAGTGCTCAAGGATTTGAAGCCAATTCTACATAGTAGCCAGAGATGTCTGTAAATCAGCCTATACCTGTGAAATGACTCGTTTGACCATTGGACTTTGATCCAGTCAATAGCATCACTGAATTTTATTATTTGAATTATGCCATAACTGCTTTATATGTTAACTTATTTTATAAAACCATAAATGTTCCAGTTTTAATGTTTTTGGACTCTCTCTGCTCTGACAGATGTGATGCTCTGAATGAACAACAGGTGGCAGCAGACGCTCATGTCCCCATAAGTCTGTTCCTCCAACGCAGTTCATATGTTCACGGGTTGAAGAAATTACTTTAGTTGAAGTAGTAGAATTCCTATAAAATACTCTATTACACGTTTAAAGTCTGCTTTGGAAATGTTACTTCATTGAAAATAACCAGGTCTGACACTAAAGCTCAGTATTTCTCTGTGAAGTGTGGTGGAGGAGATGCAGAGAGTCTCCTGTGTGTCCACCAGTCCTCCCACAGCTCAGTCTAACTGGTCCCAGTGTAACCATGCTCAGTCACACTCTGCCACTGGCTGCTTCAAAACCCCTCCACTTTTTTTAATGAAGTCGGAAGGCAGACATGCATCCCGCCGTTTACGTCCATCTGGTAAATGGGGAAACACAGCACACTGTAAAAGGAGCAGAATGCTCATTTATGCTAACTCTCACTAGCTAGCTAGCTAGCGGAGTTTCTCAAACTCTCCATCAACATATTTACACAGCTGTACACATAATATATGTCCACACACTTTAATGAACATACAAGTAGTTCCTAGTGCACATATACTGATGATAAAATAAACAAAGTAATATCAAGGATAACAACAATTGATGACCCGTGCTGTGCTCCACACCCTACCTCATGCACGCCTCTCAGGAACTGACAGCGTGGCACCAATGCCAGCGGCACACTATGGTTCCAGAGAGGGCCGACAATTAATTAAATGAAAACCAAATTACAACAAGTGGAATTATGTACTATATATACACAATATTACACTCGCCCCTGCTAAGTTTCACTTGCGCCCCATGAAAGAAAAGAAAAAACATATACCCGTACCAGGCACAAGAAGCGTATATAAAGCTATAATCAAATCATCAATACATAGAAAAGAAAAGCATTTTCATATCATTTGAATCCTTTTCATGTCAAATGAGGACAATCTCACAAACACCCAGTAATAATACTACTCTTCAGAGAAGTCATTGTAAAAAGAAGCAGGCCAGACCTCTTTAATATGCACAGGGGAAAATATGCCTGTCACATATTTCATATACACTGCAACTGGAATTTGCAACTTCATTTAACTGTAATAATCCTCATTATTCCAAACCAACACCAAAGGTGATGCATCCAACACCTGTCTCAGTTTCTCATACTGAGTAGGTGGAATCCTCCGGCATGGCAGACGCAAGGGTTTCTCATCTACAACCCGAATCCGCTGAAGGCATCCTGTAGCCTTGCCACAATCCAACTTGTCCCTAGAAAAGATGGACTGAAACTCTCCAATTAGGTTTATTAAGCCTAGCAGAACTGGCTGGACCCAAAATGCAGACAATGACACTAGCGGAGTTGGTTAGGAGACAGGTACTTTTATTACGAAAGTGAACAACGAGACGAGGTACAAGCTTTTCAATAAAGAAACAACGAGTCTAGTTACTGGGAGCCTGAAGTTTACCATGAGAGGAAAACAGACGATCTGACGAGGAATGAAGGACTGAGCTGGTCTTTTAAAGGCTGGAGAGGTGTCGGTGGCTTGATTGATGATCTGGTACAGGTGTGTGGAGATTGCAGGTGCGTGATGACCGGGAGTAACCTCTTCGACCCCGCTCAGGTGACAGACAGGGGGAGACAGACACACATGAGGGAGAGAGACAGGGGGAACAGGGGAAAACACAAGGATCCTAACAAGGCCAAAATTTAAAACACGGTCTAAGTCGCTGGCCAAACGGGCTCAACGTTTAGTGAAGACTCTAAAAGTGACTCTTTTATTATAGTATATAATATAATATATATTTTATTCGGAAATATGAATTTAAACAGCCAAACTTCAACAACTTTTCCTCAGTAAAATAAATGAAATTTTAAATTATTTTTTTCTTTTTTGTACTTATCTTCATGCTTTGTCATGCTCACTACCAAAAACCGGACCAGACTCACAAGGGTAACCAACACTGCTGCTAAAATAATAGGTCTTCCCACACCCAATCTCCCTGAACTCAATGACAGAGCCATAACACGCATCGCAAACTCAATAGAACGGGACTCCACTCATCCACTGAACGAACATCTCGCCCCACTGCCCTCAGGGCGCAGGTACAGAGCTCTGAGGTGCAGGAGAGCCCGCTTTGGGAGGAGCCTGATTCCTGCTGTCATAACAGCGCTGAACAACAGACCGCGCTGAGTGTGTCTATGGCTGTTTGCTTTGTCTGTGTTTTTGTCTATGTGTAAAGGTAGTGGGAAGTGTTGTTGTCTTGTGAAGTATTGTTAAGTCTGCTGTTGTTGTGTTTGTCATGTCTACTGTCTGTCTGTTGTCAAGCAGAATCAGTGCTGTGATAAAGAATTCCCCCCCCGGGACAATAAAAGTCTAATAATAATAGTGTCGTCTTATATTTTTATTCTTTAATTATGGCCACATCAGCTCCACTAACAAGACACACAGGTTTACTTCCGATATCGACAACTCTGCTTCCCACCTACTTTGAAAGTCTCTGTTTCAAAGTCCACTTTTCGTTTAGCTATTTATTTTGGGGGCTAGCTTAAGTGTCAATATAAAAGTGACTGATGCATTTATCCGCTGATCGGTGTGTCATTATACCTGCTGCACGGGTCTTGACTAGCTGTTCAGTGCATTGTGGGATTTGTAGTATGAGAGGTGGGAGTGCTGTTTACCGACGGGCCATTCTTAATAGTAATAGTGATATGAAATTATCTCGCGGGCCGTATATAATTGTATTGCGGGCCGGATGTGGCCCGCGGGCCTCGAGTTTGACATGTCTGCTCTACAGTGATGATAGATGGTGTGTTCAACATCCCCACAAATGTCACAAGGTACTGCAGCTTTGGGTTTATTTGCCTGATTCTGATGAAGCTGTCACTGTTCCTGCTAAACAATCCAGTCTGTTTAGGCTGTTGCTCCAGAACATGCTCCAGCAGGGCTATGAGGCACTCAAGGCGATCAGAAGATTCCTCCGCCTGCTTATCGGGAGATGGAGCAGCAACAAAGACTGGTGGAGTCACAATATTAGTCAGGTGTCACGTGATGCTTACCAGGGTTCACTCCCTGTTGCTGTGAAGTTGCTGTCAACTGTGACGTCTGTCTGTTCAACAATTCTCTCATGAACATCAGTGGCTGTCCGTTGTTGTAGTGGTTTCCATCTGAACTTGAGGGAAAGCTCAGGGTCAGGACAGTGACGTATGAACATGGCAGTCAGGTCTCGAGACAGATTATCAAACATCTTATTTTGCCTCCTAAGACAGTCCTCCGTCACTTCCATAGCTCTATTCAGCCTTAGCCAGTAATCAAAAGAATTCTCACCTGACCTGGGCAATGTGGCGTAAAAGTCAGCTAAGGGCATACTTGAAGAAACTGTCACTAAAATGCTGCTTGGAGATGGGGTCTGGGCCCACAGACACTGACGGAGACAGAGGTGCCCACTCTAACCACCTCACGTGCCTTCCCCACAAGTTTACTTAGGACCTCCTCAGCTTGTCCTGCCACAGGAATCCCTCTCTTTTTCATGCAAGTCATCATCAGTGCTTCCCACTCCTGAACTGAGAGGGTGTCATGACCATCCCCTTTAAAACTCACTGGCTCCTTACCGTCAGGCCTTACTACCACATTCAGTGAAGAATCCAACATTGCATTGCCTACAGCCCCAACCAGACTAGGCCCCATCCCACAGCCTAAGCGGGATTCAATACAAGAGGCGATACTTTCACCTATAGAGGGACCAATCTGTGACGCTATGTCGGTCAGAAGTTTCTCGGTTTCATTCCCATCCTTCAACTTCTGAGTGTGCGAATCACACTGGGGTGGTTCTTTAACAATATCATCACCAACGCTCAAGTTATCAAAACTGGGTTTGGGAGTAGATGAAGCTGGAACAAATAAAACTCTTGCTCTGCCGCTTCCAAGTGATGGTGTGGGAGTGAAACTCAGAGAACCCCTCCCTCTACCAACAACTGGGCTGGTTTCCATGTCTTAACCCTCATGTTGTGTTCCAGTCAAATCTGACCGATTTAATAGTAATAATACATTTTTTTAATAATGCACTTTACATTTGGAGGTACAAATCTCAAAGTGCAACAATTAAAAACACAAGACACTTAAAAAGCAAAAGCGTTTAAGGACGCAGCCTAAAAAAACAACATAAGAGCAGAGAGCTGTTTCCAAGGACGGTAGGTCGATTTAGGGGTACACCCTCTTAAAAAGAGGAGTTTTTAGATTTCTTTTAAAAGAGTCCACGACTGAGGCTCCCTCAGGTGGTCTGGGAGGGCTCTCCACAGGCGTGGAGCGGAAGACCGAAATGCCCGGTCACCCATTGTGCGGAGTTTAGTCCTGGGGGGGCAGAGGCGGTAGTTATTGGTAGACCGGAGGTTTGGAGGGTAAGGAGTTCCTTGAGGTAGTCTGGGGCGTTGCCATGAATGGAGTTGTGGGTGAGAAGGGATATTTTGTATTCAGATCTGAGGTGGATGGGAAGCCAGTGAAGTGAGTGAAGGATGGGTGTGATATGGTCATATTTCTGCACCCTCGTCAGGATCTTGGCAGCGCTGTTTTGAACATATTGGAGCTTTTGAAGGCTCTTGCCAGGGATTTAAAAGTTTTATCTCTGAAAAATTTTGTTAATTTTATCAGACTGACCTAAGATTCCATGACTTTGTCCACAAAGAGGATTTAAACACACAAAATAAATTGTATTAATTTGCATACAATTTTGTGTGTTTTATTCAACTTTTGTACACTCTTGGTGTTCCCGGTCAAAAATGACCGGTCATTAGTTTTTTTTACACTAATTATAGTCTTCCCAATTCATTTCTGAGCTCAGATACTCAGCTCAGATTCTTCCTCATTTGTCAGATGGACACACACACACTCACATACCTGTTTTTATTACCTTACAGGACCCCCTGACAGGGAGCAGCCTCGTGGGAACCACCCTTTCTGAAGGGTCTACAGACATAGTTTTAACTGCTAAAATCATTAAAAATTCATGTAAACACAAAAATCACTTGAAATATCAGAGACTCTTTAAAAAAATGTAAACCTGACTTTTGCTCCCCTTGGGGACCAGTCACATCAAACCTCAATCTTGTCACCCCCCGGGGACCAATCATGTGACATCTTTCGACATGCACTAAACTGCACTGTTAGCACTACACAATTCATGACAGGCATTTAATCCAACTGCTGTAGGATTGAAACCTTTGTCAGATTACATGAACACTGAATCTGATAGTCCAGACTGTCAGATGACAGATTTTTCTCCAGAAACAGGTCAGATTCTCACTCTAAAATCTAATTTATGTGCAAATGTTTGATTAAACAGTTAATAAACATGATGGCCCCTTTCATAAATCATGCTTGATGCTCTGCCTGAATACTCCGATTGGTTCAGTATTAAAGATGTTACCTCCAGCCCAGCATCCATCTACAGAGCACACAATCACCCACTGCCAATTTCCCTTTTGTTTTTTTATTGTTTCCGCAACATATCCGTAGTGTGGATACATGCTGAATACATGCTGAGAATATATCCATTTTAAAAGTGAATGCTATATTTTCCAGCAGGTAGGTACTCACAACATCCATAAGCAATATATCAACTATCACTGTGGTCCATAAGCATTGTATCTAGTCCGTTACCGATGTACAGCATGTCAACAGGTTACAGTAACCCGGTACTAAGCAGCGTTTAAACGCACCGAGAGAAATGCGTAGAGATGAATTTGTTTTCTAATTACAATAAAAATCCAACTACAACTCACCTGCTACTAGCTAATGTGTGTAACGCCTCACGACCTGTAGTTAAATTAAAGTGTGATTCTTCTTACGTTACTCGACATTGGAAGCAAGTGTTACAGCCGGCTGGAGCTGACGAAAGCCACGCACACTTTCCCGTTTTCTCTCCAAAGCACTCCGTCTGCATCGCTGAATATTACAGCGACCCGGTATCTGTGGCAAGCCAAGCAAAACTGTGGCTGTCCAGGACCGGAGAGGTGCTGAAACACCAGCCATGACTGTCCGCTAGCAACACTGTGAGCTAGCAATACTGTCCGCACACGTTAGCATGTGGTAAGCTAGGTCGCGTTAGCATTAGCGAATCATGCTAGCATAAAAATAAGCTTTCGGCTGCAAACACTTTAAAAGCTAAATTTAATCTAGTTAATTAATAAAACGACTTTACGTACTTACTTGGCTTTGATTGCATCGCTTCTCTGCCGTCCGTCATGTCCGACCTTCCTGAAGTTCAGAAAATCAAAATTTTTTGCGGCACCAAAGTCAACAGCACGGGCCATCCCTGCTGTCCGGCAAAGCCGTCCTATCTCCCATTGAGACCGTTGGGGTATAGCGTTTCTAATTTAAAAATCCAGTCTTTCAGCCCGGACTCTCTGGTTTGTTGTCCAATTTGGATTACTTTGGATGACCGTAGCTTGGAGTGACGGCCACCCGTGTGATAAAAAATGTCTGACGAGAGGAGTGTGTGTCTCCTTCCGTCTCAAAATATTATATCTGTGTTGGGTGAACCTCTAAAGCATTGTGTTACGGGTCTCACCCACATACTGTGTACCACACTGTATACATGTGATTAAATAGACACAGTTGCTTGTATGAGGATTCCCCCAGGCCAGGGTTTTAAAAACATTGTTATTGGATTTACTGTGTATCCACGTTTTATGTTTATAAAATTCCCCGTGACCTCTGGGTTTCGGGGTCACCAAAGGCTCAACCTTAGCCCTGACCAAGTAGTCTTGCCGGTTCCTGTTTTTTCTGAACGCTGCGATAATACGATGGTCATTAAGGTACTCCGAGCTGCCAAATACATGATCAAAATTATTCCTGATCCTCTTAACCAGTGTGACAGCAGGAAACGAATATGTAGTCACAAACGGGAGTGGTGATGAGACTAGAATGGGTTTTTGTTGTAAAAACGTTTTCAGGGCTGTCCTCCTGAGAGACCGACTGTAGCCCCTTGAACCCAAAGCTTTAAATAAAGTTTTGGTGGCTTTCAAAGATTCTCCCTTGTGAGTGCATATTCTGTAAAATCTCAAAAGTTGAGACTTGAGTAGACCTGCATACGTATGTTTCGGATGAAAGCTGTTGCCATGGAGCAGAGCACGACTGTCCGTCTCCTTAAAAAACACCTTCACATCCAATTTGTTGGTTGCGTTGAAGTCCACTCCCTTCTACGTGGTTGTGTCCAAAAAAATCCACTGTGGTGTAGCTGGTGATGGACTTTATTTGGATGGAAGGATTATGAGTATTCAAAATACTCAAAAATTCATTAAAATCCTCCTTAGAATGGGGCCAGACTCCCCATATATCATCCAAATAGCGGAAATAGTGTATGGGGGTCTTTTTACAGGAGGCCAGCGCTCCAGCTTCCCATGCTGCCATGAAAATATTGGCATAGCTGGGTGCAAAGGTTTTGCCCATAGCCGTCCCTTTAATTTGATGGTAATATTCATTATCGAATTCAAAATCATTCCTTCTGAGATTAATGTCCAATAGTTGAATTAATTCTTTGTCCGGCCTCATTTTGTCTGGATATTTTGCAAAAATGTTTTTCACAGCTTGTATGCCCTCATCAATATCAATGTTCATATACAAGCTATCAATATCCAATGTAAATAATAATGATCCTGGCAGAACATGGATCTGCCTGACTTTATGGACAAAATCATAAGTGTCCTTGAGATACGCTGGGTGTCTGGTTGAGAGAGGATTCAGAAAATGATCTATGTATCTGGCTGTGTAGTACGTCTCACTACCACAGTCAGATACAATAGGTCTTCCCGGGGGGATCTCATGCAGTTTGCTCCATTTAGCTGGATCCTTGTGGATCGCCCCATAAGTAGGCTTGTTGTTTTTTATTAATACATTTCTTTTCCACCAATTTATCCGTAATTTGGTGGACCAGTTTGGCAGTCTCAGAGTAGATCGGCTTTTGTAATTTTAAATAGTAATTGGTGTCACTCAATTGTCTATTTCCCTCCCACAGATATTGGTCCCTGTCCAGAATGACGACACAGTCTGCTGGCTTCAAAATTATATTCTTATTATTCCTCAGCTCCTGCAGAGCAACAGCCTCCTCTCTGCTGAGATTAGGTCTGATGCTGCAGGGCTGGAAATTCGAATCAAAAAATTGAGTGTCAGCCTGTATGAGAGCGCTGACCTCTGGTGGCAGCCGAGCTAAAGGCGGAGTCCATTCGGACTTGGGAGTGAAAAGTGGGGGGTCTTTTTCCCTACTATTTTGGAAGTAAATGGCCAATTTAATTCGCCTATGATATTCCTGTAAGTCCGATCTACTTTGTTCTAAAATATTCTTATTGCTGCCCTTGGTTGGAACAAAAGACAGGCCTCTGTTAAGCAGAGACTGCTGTGGGGCAGTTAATTTGAATTTTTTAGCTAGGACCATTACAGTTTTTAACCCCTCCTGAGTAAACAGGTGTGATGCCACAATTATGATAATGTATTTTGTGTTTATTAGTAGTAGCAACATGCTTTTAAGGTGTCCACAGTAGGCAATGCATTTGTTTTGTTATAGGGAATTAACATGTCATTCCCACCTTTGGCCAGCAGGAGGCAGTGGGGCACTTTGTGTTGTGTGTTTGCAGCAGTCGCTTTGTGGCTTTTGCGGCATCACAGTCTGTACTCCTGTGCATTTGGTTTGATGTGTAAATAGCCGGAAAATATTTTATGATGCTGTTGTATATGTAAATATTGTTAAAATATGCTAAGAAGATGGTTATGTTACATTTAAAAAAACCATAAAAACCGCAAAGCCATTACCACAGTTAGCAGTAGCATGCTAAGAGCTATTGGATCCTCACACAACGAAATCTGTGACTGGAACATGAATGGTAATGTTATTCATGGTTAGGATACAACCTGCAAGGATACAAACATTGTTATTGTTTATTAAGATTTGGTGAATTAAAATATAAATTGTAATTCAGTAAGAACACTGAACAACATGTAATTAGGAGTTTGATTTTAATAGCTGGTCTGTGAATGACTTATAAAGAGAAGGTTTATTGTTGTAATCGCAATTGAGAATAAAGTGGATTCTGCTGAGCGAGGCTGAACGAGCAGAAGCAAAGTTGCCCTGTCTCATTCATTTGTTCTGTTTGCAGAATCGATAACCTGTTTACTTGGTACCAGCCTCTTTTGGGTGTGGTTGTTAAGGCCAAATGCCAAAATGACGTGCTCTGGCTCTGTGGAGACCACAGCCTTCTGAATGATGGCCTCTGCGTGTTGAAACGTGGCTCCCAGATAGCTGTCTATCTGTAGATCCTCACAGGTGAACGGTGGGATCCTGGCAAGATTTGAGTCTCCTATGAGGAGCATTTTTTTATTAACCGACAGGTCCCAATCCTGCTGTTTTTGGTTTGTGTGTACATGTTTTGTAGGTCTCCGTGGAGTTATTTGTGATGGTGGTTGTGGTGTGTGTGTTGTCTGTACAGATGTCCCCATAGATGATGCCAGGCGGCTTTAAACAGCCGTTCTCAGCCTGTGGATCCTGGTCGGGGTGGAGTGGATTTCACCCACACTTGAAACACCGTGTGGAGCTAAAAGATCCCGCTGTGGTTCTGCTTCAGGTGAGTCACTCAGACCTACAGATACCAGATCCAGAACAGAGTCCTGTTCCTCAATCACACATGGATTGGGTGGAACATGGATGGCGTTAGTGGTGCAGGCGCGTCTCTGTGGTTTGGGGGACTGGTGCCAAACAGGACTCAGAGGAAAAGGTCGTGGTGGCGAGGCCTGATCCATCACCGTCAGGTCCACCAGATCCCCCGTCACAATATCTGAGTCTCTTGTGTCCGTTGAAGTAGCCACGGACACCATAAGAGCCCTTATGGGTGCTACACTGATCAAAGCAGGTGAGTCGGAAGTGGGGGTGGGTGGGGGCTGTGAGAGGGCCCCCCCTCCTCTCATATCTCCATCCCTGCTTTCGGGCAGGCCTTGTATTTGGGCCACGGTCACAGCCCATACTGGGCTTTGTGGTGCTTGTGCCAGGTGTTGTCCTATTAAGAGAGATGTCTCATACATGTAATGTAAAATAACATTAAATAGATAATCTGTAATTAAATGGTTTGATTCTTGATTTCCGGCTTGGCTCCTCTCTTCTGCTCTGTGTTCTTGTCCATTTCCCCCATCTTCCTCTCTGTCGTCCTGTTCTCCTCCATCATCTTCCTCTCTGTCGTCCTGTTCTCCTCCATCATCTTCCTCTCTGTCGTCCTGTTCTCCTCCATCATCTTCCTCTCTGTCGTCCTGTTCTCCTCCATCATCTTCCTCTCTGTCGTCATGTCCTCCTCCATCATCTTCCTCTGTCGTCATGTCCTCCTCCATCATCTTCCTCTCTGTCGTCCTGTTCTCCTCCATCATCTTCCTCTCTGTCGTCATGTTCTCCTCCATCATCTTCCTCTCTGTCGTCATGTTCTCCTCCATCATCTTCCTCTCTGTCGTCATGTTCTCCTCCATCATCTTCCTCTCTGTCGTCATGTTCTCCTCCATCATCTTCCTCTCTGTCGTCCTGTTCTCCTCCATCATCTTCCTCTCTGTCGTCCTGTTCTCCTCCATCATCTTCCTCTCTGTCGTCCTGTTCTCCTCCATCATCTTCCTCTCTGTCGTCATGTCCTCCTCCATCATCTTCCTCTGTCGTCATGTCCTCCTCCATCATCTTCCTCTCTGTCGTCCTGTTCTCCTCCATCATCTTCCTCTCTGTCGTCATGTTCTCCTCCATCATCTTCCTCTCTGTCGTCATGTTCTCCTCCATCATCTTCCTCTCTGTCGTCCTGTTCTCCTCCATCATCTTCCTCTCTGTCGTCCTGTTCTCCTCCATCATCTTCCTCTGTCGTCATGTCCTCCTCCATCATCTTCCTCTCTGTCGTCCTGTTCTCCTCCATCATCTTCCTCTCTGTCGTCCTGTTCTCCTCCATCATCTTCCTCTCTGTCCTCCTGTTCTCCTCCATCATCTTCCTCTGTCGTCATGTCCTCCTCCATCATCTTCCTCTCTGTCGTCATGTTCTCCTCCATCATCTTCCTCTCTGTCGTCCTGTTCTCCTCCATCATCTTCCTCTCTGTCGTCATGTCCACTTCCATCATCTTCCTCTCTGTCGTCATGTCCACTTCCATCATCTTCCTCTCTGTCGTCATGTCCACTTCCATCATCTTCCTCTCTGTCGTCATGTCCACTTCCATCATCTTCCTCTCTGACCTCCTGTTCTCCTCCATCATCTTCCTCTCTGTCCTCCTGTTCTCCTCCATCATCTTCCTCTGTCGTCATGTCCTCCTCCATCATCTTCCTCTCTGTCGTCATGTCCACTTCCATCATCTTCCTCTCTGTCGTCATGTCCACTTCCATCATCTTCCTCTCTGTCCTCCTGTTCTCCTCCATCATCTTCCTCTGTCGTCATGTCCACTTCCATCATCTTCCTCTGTCCTCCTATTCTCCTCCATCATCTTCCTCTCTGTCCTCCTATTCTCCTCCATCATCTTCCTCTCTGTCGTCATGTCCTCCTCCATCATCTTCCTCTCTGTCGTCATGTCCTCCTCCATCATCTTCCTCTCTGTCGTCATGTCCTCTTCCATCATCTTCCTCTTTGTCGTCATGTCCACTTCCATCATCTTCCTCTCTGTCCTCCTGTTCTCCTCCATCATCTTCCTCTCTGTCGTCATGTCCACCTCCATCATCTTCCTCTCTGTCGTCATGTCCTCCTCCATCATCTTCCTCTCTGTCGTCATGTCCTCTTCCATCATCTTCCTTTGTCGTCATGTCCACTTCCATCATCTTCCTCTCTGTCCTCCTGTTCTCCTCCATCATCTTCCTCTCTGTCGTCATGTCCACCTCCATCATCTTCCTCTCTGTCGTCATGTCCTCCTCCATCATCTTCCTCTCTGTCGTCATGTCCACCTCCATCATCTTCCTCTCTGTCGTCATGTCCACTTCCATCATCTTCCTCTCTGTCCTCCTGTTCTCCTCCATCATCTTCCTCTCTGTCGTCCTGTTCTCCTCCATCATCTTCCTCTCTGTCGTCATGTCCACTTCCATCATCTTCCTCTCTGTCGTCATGTCCACTTCCATCATCTTCCTCTCTGTCGTCATGTCCACTTCCATCATCTTCCTCTCTGACCTCCTGTTCTCCTCCATCATCTTCCTCTCTGTCCTCCTGTTCTCCTCCATCATCTTCCTCTGTCGTCATGTCCTCCTCCATCATCTTCCTCTCTGTCGTCATGTCCACTTCCATCATCTTCCTCTCTGTCGTCATGTCCACTTCCATCATCTTCCTCTCTGTCCTCCTGTTCTCCTCCATCATCTTCCTCTGTCGTCATGTCCACTTCCATCATCTTCCTCTGTCCTCCTATTCTCCTCCATCATCTTCCTCTCTGTCCTCCTATTCTCCTCCATCATCTTCCTCTCTGTCGTCATGTCCTCCTCCATCATCTTCCTCTCTGTCGTCATGTCCTCCTCCATCATCTTCCTCTCTGTCGTCATGTCCTCTTCCATCATCTTCCTCTTTGTCGTCATGTCCACTTCCATCATCTTCCTCTCTGTCCTCCTGTTCTCCTCCATCATCTTCCTCTCTGTCGTCATGTCCACCTCCATCATCTTCCTCTCTGTCGTCATGTCCTCCTCCATCATCTTCCTCTCTGTCGTCATGTCCACCTCCATCATCTTCCTCTCTGTCGTCATGTCCTCCTCCATCATCTTCCTCTCTGTCGTCATGTTCTCCTCCATCATCTTCCTCTCTGTCGTCATGTCCTCCTCCATCATCTTCCTCTCTGTCGTCATGTCCTCTTCCATCATCTTCCTCTCTGTCGTCATGTCCTCCTCCATCATCTTCCTCTCCGTCGTCATGTCCTCTTCCATCATCTTCCTCTCCGTCGTCATGTCCTCCTCCATCATCTTCCTCTCCGTCGTCATGTCCACTTCCATCATCTTCCTCTCCGTTGTCCTGTTCTCCTCCATCATCTTCCTCTCTGTCGTCATGTCCTCTTCCATCATCTTCCTCTCTGTCGTCATGTCCTCCTACATCATCTTCCTCTCCGTCGTCATGTCCACCTCCATCATCTTCCTCTCCGTCGTCATGTCCACTTCCATCATCTTCCTCTCTGTCGTCATGTTCTCCTCCATCATCTTCCTCTCCGTCGTCATGTTCTCCTCCATCATCTTCCTCTCTGTCGTCATTTCCACTTCCATCATCTTCCTCTCTGTCGTCCTGTTCTCCTCCATCATCTTCCTCTCTGTCGTCCTGTTCTCCTCCATCATCTTCCTCTCTGTCGTCATGTTCTCCTCCATCATCTTCCTCTCTGTCGTCATGTCCACCTCCATCATCTTCCTCTCTGTCGTCATGTCCACTTCCATCATCTTCCTCTCTGTCGTCATGTCCTCTTCCATCATCTTCCTCTCTGTCGTCATGTCCTCCTCCATCATCTTCCTCTCCGTCGTCATGTCCACTTCCATCATCTTCCTCTCTGTCGTCATGTCCACCTCCATCATCTTCCTCTCTGTCGTCATGTCCTCTTCCATCATCTTCCTCTCTGTCGTCATGTCCTCCTCCATCATCTTCCTCTCCGTCGTCATGTCCACCTCCATCATCTTCCTCTCTGTCGTCCTGTTCTCCTCCATCATCTTCCTCTCCGTCGTCATGTCCACCTCCATCATCTTCCTCTCTGTCGTCCTGTTCTCCTCCATCATCTTCCTCTCTGTCGTCATGTCCACTTCCATCATCTTCCTCTCTGTCGTCCTGTTCTCCTCCATCATCTTCCTCTCTGTCGTCATGTCCACCTCCATCATCTTCCTCTCTGTCGTCATGTCCACTTCCATCATCTTCCTTTCTGTCCTCCTGTCTCTCTCTATCCACGTCTTGGTAAGTATCTGCATTACTATGATCTGTAAGACAAATCTGAGACAAATGTAAAGCAATTAAGTGCAGCTTCAGTGGTCCAAAACGTATGGTTGAACGTATGGATATGAAATTACATTTACTATTGTAGATAACATTTTCTCCTGAACTTACCCTTTCAGTAACCTTTCTTCTGTAAATGGATGTTCTTGGGACTGAAGATGCACAGAGAAATCTCTTTTAGAACAATTTTCTCTGTTTCTGTGGATACAGTAAAAACAAAGATAATAGGAAACTGAACACAGCTAGTGCTTTATCCACTAGCTAGCACTAGTGTTGATGTATGATTGCCCTTGATGACTTACAGTGAGTGGACTTGGGCAAACATTTTAGGATGAAGATATAATACTGGAAGTAGCCTATTGCCTTTTAGAACTATGTTAACCATCAGATAGGCTGACCTTATAGCTGGGATATTATAATACAAGCTACCAAAGATAAATATTGTGATTTTTATAGCGAGCATCAAAGATGTTGACAAGTTTATATCCTATTTTTCCTGCAGATGTCACAGTAAAAGTAGAAGAAAACATAATACATGTACAAGTCTTTATGGGGTCTGTCAGAAGTCTTTGACGTGAAGTTAATAACAAGATAATTTACATGTTAAAAAGTCATATAGCTAATAACACTTTAACAAAAATGTCATGATAGGGTACTATTTATCTTGAAACGTTTCACTTCATAATGTTATACAGAACACTGAGTTTTTCAGGCGGGAGACTAAAATTCAAATTTTCGTCGCAGCCCACAGCTTTTCACCAATCTTTACCTGATTCGATTGAAGTCTTCTGTATTTTGTTGTTCTTGGCGTCTCTGGTTGAGCCTCGTCTGCATTCAAATGTCTGTCCTTGTCCATGTTTTGCCTGCATGATGATTTTGTGTAGTAACTGTATTATAACAGATTCTATAAATTTCGATTTTAAAAACATAAAATAAAAAAAAGATCGGCGCCGAGTCTCTGACGAATCAGGTGCATTCGTTTTTCGATTTCAGCCAACCAGAGCTGCGGACGTTCTCATCCGTTGCATCTGAGGTCACTCGCGTGAGAGCAGGTTTGCAGATTAGGGCGAAGCAATGACATTCCAATTCGCGGTCTACTACTTATCCGATAAAACACTGAAAGTGGAAAGTACGTCGCTCATTGTTGGTAGCGACCAGTTCACCCAAGTGGCATCCCAGCCGGACCTTGATGACGACGCAAACTGGATTGAAATAAAATGGCCCACGAGAAAAGAACCAAACAGGACGGTGGCTGCTAAGGTCCTGTTATTTGGAGGCAAGTATGGAGAATACCTATTATTTTCCCAACTATTTCAGCTTGCTAGCAGCTAACTGTTAATTTGGTCGTTGTTAGGAAGAATGTCTAGGCTAAACTTCTAAGCTAAGCTAAGCTTCTCACTCTTCTCGTTATATCAGATTCCTACAAAGAACTCGTGTCGAAGAAGAATTTGTTCCTTCTCGGTAAAGATATATGGGCCAAGGAGGAAAGCAGGGGTGTGCGCACGAAGAAGAAAATGTGTGAGACCGATGTAGTGAAGCCTAAACGGCCATGCAGGTGAGTGCACCAACATTCCTTAATGCTAGCGCACAAGCTGACATGCTAGCTCCAATACTTTGGCCAGCTACACGTCCAGGTGCTTTCTTTTGTGGTAGAGGCCTTGACAAAATTCAAATTATTTACACAAGTAAAAGCAATACTAAAATACTCCATTACAAATCATGCATGAAAAATCCCAGTCAAGTTAAAGTGCATAATTATTTGCAGTAAAATGTAGCTAAACTATCAAAGTAAATGTACTGATTTGCTCCATCTGACTGATAAATTGTTATGTGTGTGTGTGTGTGTGTGTGTGTGTGTGTGTGTGGAGGGGGTTTGGGGTGGGGTTGTTACCACTGATGAGTCTGACTGTCATTAAGGAGGGAGGCCCTTCTATTAGGGTAGTGTGTTATGTAGTGCTTCTTTACTTGAAAGGGAAATATACATATTACTGTGTGCCCGGCTGTGTGAGTGAGGGATACCATGCATAGAGTGGGTGTGTCTGAAAGTGTGAGTGTGGTTGGGGCAGCCAAGAGATGAGGAGTGTGTGTGAGGTGGACATGTAATTGGTGCAGCAGGGGAAAGCCCATTTTTATGTATTTTTTTTATGTATCTTTGTTTTGGCCACAAATGTTTTTTATTGTGTATGGCGGCAACTATTTATTGATTGTATGTATCTGTACCTCTCAATTGCCCAAGACGAATTTCTCCACCTTAGGAGACAATAAAGGCTCATCTTATCTTATCTTATGACAACATTAGATGAATAATACTGCAACATCACGATGTAGCAGCATTTTGTTGTTGTAGCTGCCAGAGGTAGGCCTGAGACACCAAATAGGCTATATCTAATGGGTGGTGAGATAATTAATGGAAGATTAAATAAGAAGTCATTTAAAATGTAAACTTGATTACACAAAGCTTTCTGTAGGATGCCAAAATCCCAAATACTTGGAAACCACTAGTTCAGTCGTTAACAATGTGCAATTTGTTTTTCTCAAATCTTTGAGATAGCCTTTTTACACCTGCCAGTAGGATGCACCGAAGCAACACTGATCTAATACTATTAAAAAAGCAAAAAAGACAACACTAATCCTTGAATTTTAAATCAGTTGAGATTTATTTGATCAGTGATGAATATTTATAGTCAAGAAGCAAGAATTCTGAGAAAGTTTCCCCTTGTAGTCAGCAGTGTGCTCTATATAATCATGATCAATGATTATGGAGGCCACTACTGCTACACCTCTACTTCCACTTGCTCTCAGAGTGCTGATGAAACTATTTCTATGTTTCCTCTAGTATAAATTTATCCAGGCTTTAATTAGGCTTAGCATGCTAGTGAGAATTTTACATTGTGATGACAGTCTTATCTTTGTTTTTACATTATAAACATTTTTGACAGGCAAAGCAAACCAGGATTAAAGAGGCAGCCAGGGACCAGGTGTTACAAAACCTAAAGACTTCCCTGTCTCAGAAGAGGGCCCTAGACACACAAGATCACCACTGTAGTTCTGAGGATGAATCTCCACAACGTGTTCATGGGGTAAAGCATATTTTTTTCTTGAGCAGGTGGTTTTGTGGAATATTTATGTGTGAAAACTACAAGATGGTCTGTTCAAACAATATCAGACACCCTGATATTGTTTGAAGACGTCGTGCACACTAGCCTAGTGACAACAACTAGATCAGGCTGAGTGAAGAGCATGTTCTAGATCAAGGACTGGAAGAACTTAAGTGTAATATGTCTTATCAGACCATATTCAGACTATAGGAAGCCTGTGTTTGTCCATTTTAGTTTTTAAAAACTCGACTACAATTTATAATAGCTAATGCCAACATCAACTGCTGTGATATATCTTTTTTTTCCAATTAAATATTGTTGTCTCTAGTACAACTCAAATTTCAGGATATAACTAATCATTTTACTACTTTTGCTATATAAACGTTTTTCTTCAGGGAAAGCGAGCAAAGATTAACAAGGCAGCAAGACGTGCGCTTTTACCCCTGGCATCCAGTCCCAGTTCTGATGACGCCACATACATAGGGAGACCACAACAGCATGACATTGTAAGTCATACTTCTTTCCTAGCTGTTGTGTACTCTCAGACACAAATTCTTTTTCTGTTGTATTGCTTTTCACAGCTATTTTCTCTTTTCACTTTTTAAAGTTTCAGGACCATGCCTCTGATGAAGAGTTGGGGTTCTCCTCAGCCCAGAGAACGGCAAGTACATTTATATTGAATATTATATTATTATGATAAAATTATATTATATTGAATGAATAGGTCAGGCAAAGGTCAGAGATCTTACACCCAACTGCATGGAAACTTTATCTCACAATTGTAACATATCGTATTTCCACAAATAAACTCCTTTTGGCTGTCATGTGCATGCCAACTAAGCATGTATTTCTTTTACTGCCAGAAATGATTAAATTAATGAGGGAGTGTGTGGAGTGTGTCCGGGCATTGGTGTCCTCGTTCAGGGGGACACCTTCATCTGCAACGTCATCATCTCCTGAGGACAGTGGAATTGATACGATATGTTATAATTGAGGGATAAACGTATGTATTCATTACTTGACAGTTCATTCATGAAGAATTACATATTTGCATTATGGGCCTTTTGTCTTTGGCAGCATCATCTTGTGTTGGTAATTGAGTCAGCAATGAAGTGATGGGATTTAACCCTTTAAGCGCCAAAGTCGCAAAATTGCGACAAGCAACATTGCTGAATAAAACAGGCTGTATCTATAAATGTGGTGCCGAATCTTGTTACTACTTTTCACCAGGACATGGCAGACATGTGTGCCTGTAATCTGAGCAACATTTGTGGGTGTTGTTCTATTCAAAGTTTTACAGTAAAAAGAGATTGTAAAACACCCACCGGCGCAGAGACGCAGCGGCGAAGCAGAAGTAGTAGTGCAGAGCGTAGCGAGAGCGAAAGAGTGTTTTTTCATTTACTCATGATGCCGAGAGGTCGGTTTACCATCGACGAAGTACTTCGTCAGGTACTGGCTGACTCCGATTCCGTGGAGGAAGACATGCAGTTGTCCAGTGAAGCAGAAACTGACATTAGTAGTGACGGCGAGTCCGCGCGCCATAGTCCACAATCAGCACATGGTATAGCGGATGCTTCACCTCAGCGTGGCCGGGGTAGAAGCATTCTGTGAACGCCAAGCAGGGGACGTGGTCGAGGTGGCAGGGGGGCTCATAACACCGCAAATATGGATGAATGTAGCGGGGATGAAAACAACCGCGGTTGTCGTGGTAGACGCGGGAGAAGCCGCGGGAAAAAACACACCGCTAATAGCGGCGGAGGTGGCGTTCATTGCCGCACCGTAAATCACGGCGGTGATGATAATGATGATGATGGCTGGCAGTTCTTGAGAGAAGAGGAAGAGTATCAAAAGTGGATCAGAAATTTTGATGAGCCTGTTGGTTATTGTGGAGATCTGACAAATTCTGAGCCCATTGATTTCATCTCTCTTTTTCTGAATGATGAATTCTGGAGCCTATCCCAAATTTCGTTTCATTCTAAAGATATTTCACATTTACAGTATGCCTTTATCTCAAACCACTTTAAAGTTATAGCCTTTTGAAACCTTGATATCAAAATTGAACATTTTCCAATATGTCCGCCACCTTGTGACGTCATAATATGCAAATTAGATGAATAATTTCACTCCCATCACAGACTTTGAGTCATACTGAACAATTTTCTCATTGACAGTATACCTTTATCTCAAACTACTTTCAAGTTATAGCCTTTTGAAATCTTGATATCAAAATTGTATATTTTCTTGAAAAAACACTGGCGCCTAAAGGGTTAACTCACAAAAAGAGTGCAGACCTCCACCAAGGTCAATAGAACAGTTGTTCATGAGTAAGATCCTGACTAACTCCAAAATTCCAAAAACACCCTTCCACAAAGGACCAGTAGTTTTTCTGTAATCCTGTTATCAAACTGCACTGAAAACATAACCACCGTGGTGGAAGTGATAAATCTTAGCAATCCAAAAAGGTTGAACTAATGACAATACTTCAGCCTCTAGAGCAGCTCCCTGCCAGTGTTAGAAACGTTTGCACTCCTCTAGTTTTAAACTGCAACCTTAAATCAGAACTGCAGCTCATCTCCATTTACCAGGACTACACCATGTAGCTAAGTGGCTGCCCAGCTTGGATAACACTGACCCTTGTTATTCAGACCTGCTCTCCCATTTCTTTGTGTATATTTGTTTTAGTTTAACCAGAATGCACTTCACAAACTCCTAGTGTTCCCCAAGTCAACACTGGTGATTGTCGAGGGTTTAAACAACCCTCAAAGCAATTTGTTGCTCGAAATGAATTAATCTAATAAATTGGAACGGGTCAATTGGATAGAAGGTTGCAATTCTTTCTCTTTCTTACTTTATATGCTGTGCTAAGTGCACACCTTGTCAGATGATACCATGAAACCCCCATTGTCAGGGGAGAAGCAGGGAATAAATAAAACCGAGAGCCTCCTCTTCTCTTCCTCCACTCACTGTTTGTTTCAAGCTCCAGAGCTGCCATTTAATATTGTGCTGTGGCGTTCGTGTGCGTGTGAATGGGAGCTGGCAGCGGTGCTGTGACAGTGATTAATGCTAATTTGTGGTTTGCTGTTGTGGGGACCGAGGACTGACACTGTTTTTTTTTTGCAATATCAGTCAGATGGTAGATAAGCAGATATCAATGCACATTTATTGACAGGCACACAAATGCACACATACACTAGAGCTGAGCCTCTTAAACAAATGACCATCATTCACTTGTACGTGACATATTTAGGGCAGGTGGTTCTATCCATGCCGACAGGTCTATCTGTCTAACTCTCATTTACATTCACTTTCATGACCTTTAAGGGCCCGGCAGGGATCACGGAGATGAAGGAGATGGGACCTTCATGATTACCAGCCCTGACATACAGCTCAGCTGGTAAATGGGCTAATAGCAGCAGATAAGCTGTGCCACCCTGTCAATTTATCTACATTTACTAAAGTCGGTTTAGCCATGCTACATGAAGGAAATGACTCATCCGGGCCCCATCCACAAGTCTATGTTCATTTTATGGATTACACATGAGGGCTTTTTTTCTTTCTTTTTATTCTTTTACTCCTTTTCATTGTATGTGGGCTTGTGACATATGACACGTGGAGGGGTTAGATGGGAGATCAGAGCGGGGGAGGATCTGTCAAAGGCTTCTTGTTTCAGCAGTAAATTGGAAAAAGCCTGCATGGGACTGTGCACACTGGAGAGCGACAAACTGTGAGCACAGCCACACTTTCCTGCATATCTGTACTGTTTGTGTGTGTTAACAAGAACGATTTCACACAAATAATAGTACAAGTGGCTTTTAAAAGCTCGTTACAAAATGCCAATTTTAATGACTGCAGTTTTTCGACCCTCTGAATGGAATCCTTCATAAGAGCGTTTGCAAATAAGGTGTCTCAAACACACCTGATGCAACTATGCAACAGTCAATGGCCTCATTAATTGGACAAAAAGATAGCAAAGGCACTAAATTTCTTGCCAGAGATACTGTTGGAAGCATAGTTCGCAAGTTCAGAGCTAAAGGAACGCTGGCTACACAACCTGGAAGTGGCAGAAAGAGGAAGCTATCAATGACTACCACCAGATTGATTTCTTCTTAGGGTCACAAATAGGGTCATAAAAACATATCTACTGAATATATCACATATCTAGTACACCCAAACTAGTAATTAAACAGCATCTTGATGGTCTATGTTGAGAAAAAATAGATTTGTTGGTGTATGTCAGACACTTAAGCTAGTATTCGAGAAAATGTGGTTTTTGCAGTTTGCAAAGTAGAATTGTAAAGATAAATCTATCGAATAGATCAAATATTTAGTGGAGCCACATTAATAACTACACCGCATCTAGAAATTTCAAATTCCGCAACTATTTCACAAACTTCTTTGAGACTGGGAGGACAGGCATAAGGTCAACGTGGTGATATGTATTCATCAGACTTGGACTGCTGTGAATTGTAGAAAGGTAGAATAGGGTTTGGATTGTTTTTAATCCTGTAGTCATTCAACCAGAAAGGCATGTAGTGCTCTGGGAACACACATCATATACATGATATGTGGTGTATGAAGGGTGTATGAATAGGTCAGACTACAAAGATCAGAAGAAGAGGAACTGTATGAATACATATGTGTGTGTTTGTGTGTGTGTGTGACAAAAATGTAGGTATGGTAATTTGACATGGTGACTGGAGGACCTGGGAATGGAGCAGCTGATCTTCTGTTAAGTGAACAACCTCCTCTACCAATTTCAACATGTTGGCATATAGTCACAATGACAATGCAGGCATCAGATTTGATCTTTTAGACAGTTTAGTTTATTGTCAACTTTGTAGACACACGGGAAACAATGGTTCTGTCCAACTGTAGACTTTGTGGTTATTTGGTATGTTATGCTCGTCACACGGTGTTAGCATGGAGGTTGAAGGGAAGGTTTTACAGCCAAAGACATACCTATTGTGCTAGATAAGATATAAAGGGATAGTTGAAATGAGAAAATATCATAGCATTCATATACCTTGGACACCTCTGCAGTGATTCTGATTCTGGTATGTCTAAAGATAGCAATATTATACTTCAATGTATGGCTCTTGCTCGTGATTTTTGAACCCAATAGTTCAGTATCCACTAACTAAGTATTTAACCTCATCAACATTTGTTTTGGCCATTGCCATTAATATTTGGAAAAGCCTTTTGTTTATGCTTATTGGTAACATACATTGTGTCTGTTGTCGCAATATTCGATGTGACCAACATGAAAATTTGAGGGTCACTGACAAAAGTCTCATCTTGCTAAACTGTCATACAGAAATCAGGTGTGGTAATGAAATCTACTTTGAAAATGCTAAAGAATTAGGGCATTGAAAACAACCTGCAGAGTGAGTTGTAGGTGTGAATACTTGAATATGGCTGGAGTTATTGGAAAATGTCAATGTACAGTATGTATGGATAGAATGGATATATGGTCTGTGTGTGAACATGGCTCTGACTGATAAGGCGTTAGCAGCATATTGGAAGGCCAGCCATCATGTTACTCAAAAAAATAATAATAATAGTACAAACATGAATGTTTTCATTATTATGTTCTTTCTATCACATTCAAGCTCAGCCACAGATTGCCTGTGGCAAGTGTGTATTTTGATTTTTCAGTGAGGCATTTTATGTTTTTATGTCAAGTCCAGAATCAACAATTACTGTAGTCTAATATTATCTCTGTTTTCTCACTCTCTCCCTCTACATTTTACCCATGTTTAATTCTCTGTATTTTCAGTCCATCCATTAGCTGTTTATGGCTGTTTATGCAAATGTTCAAAGACACATAGAATAACAAATGAAATAAAAAAATTTACATTTTTAAATCAACAAAGAGGAAATGTTTATGCTCATTGTTTTATTTCATATATTTTATTTGTTTTCCAGTTAACATTTTTATGGTTATGTTCAGGCGGGTTAGCACGCAACTCTACACTCCATGTAATGCTCAGTGTAGAATAAACCATCAAGTGTTCATGTAGAGAGTAGTGAGGGAGTAAAGGAGCAATTTCAGACACAGTGTTTTTATGACTGATATAAGAGCTCATCAGGATCTCTCTCTTTTCACCCTTTTCCTCTTGTCTCTGTATATTTATATAGTCGAACATCTTTTGGATGAATCAAGATGAAAGATTTTCAATTCATGCAGACACTTTTTCCCTGTAGTTTGCAATGTCTGAAGCGAATTTGTGTCTGTTTGTGCCACTGGCACCTCTTTCTTTGTTTTCGGTCTGAACAACCTGAGGGATGGTACGTGGTTTAGATAAAAACAGTCATCAGTTATATATCCTCCAAAAGATATTAGACAAAGCAAGTTAATGACATTATGTAACAGACAGGTCCCTGCTGGATTTGTAATAGCCTTCAAAGCCACTGATTTTCCTGTTCTTTTCATGCTTTGAAAAAGAAACATGAAAGCAACATTTCTTTGTATGTGTTTGGCATTTACTTCCACATATTCATCAGTGAAATTAGAGCACTGGAAACAGCAGTGACAGGAAGGATGGTCTATTGTTGTGACTTGAAGAGGCTAAAGCAGTTTCCACAAGCTACTCATCATCCCGTGGGCTGCACCACAGATGAAAGCGTCGAAAAACTTTTCGATAAGGCTGTGGCCTCAGAGCAGCAGGCGTCGAGCCCACGGACACTGGATGAGTTGCATTCTCATTCCTCGATGAGCAGCTCCCTCATCGAGCCCTGTGTCAGAAGAGGAGAGGTGAAGCAGCTCTACCATTCTTATTTTTTAAAGCGCTTTATTTTTTTAATGTCCAACCTGCACACACACTGTCATCCATACACTCCAGTGAACACGTCATTTTAATGGAGCCACCATGGCACAGTGTAGGTTCCTGTTGCATGATTCTAGAAGAAGAATTCAGTAGAAGTAAAGTTACAATCTTTAATCCATGGATGAAATATTGGAAAGAAATTAGTTGGATTGCTTTAAAATTCAAAACAATTTGATGTTGTAAATAATCCACATTATACCATGTTCCACTTTTCCAGATACTTCAGCTACACGTTAGCTTATCTGAATGAATATGAATAATGAAGGTAAACAGACATTTTACTAATTACTCAGCCAGTGAAAACGGTTCTATAATGTCTGTCTGTGGCTCTGGAGGAGTTTGTTGAGTCCTAAAAAATAATCTTGATGATGTGTTTGTGATGCTATCAGGCATTACTGGGTTTGAGATTAAACATGAAAAAAATAAAAGACAATAACCACTTTCTTGTTGTGGGAGGGTATGTAGGAGCCAGAGTTTCAGTGTTTTAGAGCTGGATAAGTGCATTTACTCAAGTCACAAATTTGAGGTATTTGTACTTTCCTTGACTATTTTATTTTATACCTCTACTTAAAATAACGTGTTACCAATGAGCCTGTAGAATATGATGAATTGTCAATGATGAAACTACCAAACAGTGTATAAAGTGGTAATTAAAAGTTAAAAGTAGCTTCACCTCGAACAGCTACTATGCTAAATTGCACATTGACGCATCAGCAATAATCAGTGGGCAGCTGTGGCTCAAAGGACAAGTGGGTCGTCCATCAATCAGAAGGTCGGCAGCTCAATCCCCGGCTCCTCTAAATCAGCATATCGAAGTGTCCTTGGGCAAGACACTAAACCCCAACTTAGACAATGAACCCCAACTTAGACAATGAACCCCAACTTAGACAATGAACCCCAACTTAGACACTAAACCCCAACTTAGACACTAAACCCCAACTTAGACAATGAACCCCAACTTAGACAATGAACCCCAACTTAGACAATGAACCCCAACTTAGACACTAAACCCCAACTTAGACAATGAACCCCAACTTAGACACTGAACCCCAACTTAGACACTAAACCCCAACTTAGACAATGAACCCCAACTCAGACACTGAACCCCAACTTAGACACTAAACCCCAACTTAGACACTGAACCCCAACTTAGACACTAAACCCCAACTTAGACACTAAACCCCAACTTAGACACTGAACCCCAACTTAGACACTGAACCCCAACTTAGACACTAAACCCCAACTTAGACACTGAACCCCAACTTAGACGCTAAACCCCAACTTAGACACTGAACCCCAACTTAGACGCTAAACCCCAACTTAGACACTGAACCCCAACTTAGACACTAAACCCCAACTTAGACACTAAACCCCAACTTAGACACTGAACCCCAACTTAGACACTAAACCCCAACTTAGACACTAAACCCCAACTTAGACACTGAACCCCAACTTAGACACTAAACCCCAACTTAGACAATGAACCCCAACTTAGACACTAAACCCCAACTTAGACAATGAACCCCAACTTGTTCCTGAAGCAGCTTCAGTGTGTGAATGTGTGCGAAAGAATAATCTCCTCCAACTTAGATTCCTCCTGCATGAATGATGTGTGAATGACGATGTGATGTAAAAGAACTTTGAGTGGTCGAAATGACTAGAAAGACGCTGTACAAATACAGAGCATTTACCAATAATAATCCATAATCCATGTTACATAACACTTACACAGGACATTTTCTGCTTTATGAGATGTTTTACTTTTGATAATTCAACGTTATCTCAAGACACTTTCCAGAAAATAACAGGTCTTGACCAAACTACTCATTAAGAGAAACCCAGTGATTCAAGAATTCAAATTTAAGGATTCAAGAATCCTCATGAGGGAAGCAAATACACTACAGGTAGCATCTTTGACCACTGACCCCTGTGGGCCCGTGGTCTTCTATCTGCAAAAAAAAAACAGGCTCTACGTTTTGTTCATTGTTAAGATTTTATCCTCACCCATTCTCCCTCATTCTTCCATTTCATGATGCCAAAGCCCCTGTGGTCTCTCTGGTTGATGCCGAGAGACTTTGAAGTGGGAAAAGTTTGACAAACAGCCTGAGGCAAATGTTTCATGGGGCTATTGAGAGGCAGCTTCTACCCGAGTTACAACAACACGGAGGGGCTAACACAGCTTTCTCACAGGAGGGGCATCAGCAAAAGTGTCTGGAGGACAAAAATGCCGAAACTGTTAGCACTTTAAGCTTTTGTATGTGTGTATTTATTAGAACTCAGATCTTTTCTACCTTTTGAATCCCTTCCATCATACAATCACTATTTCATTCCATTCAACTATACCCTGTTACTCTGTTTCACACCATTGTCCTTGTTTCAAGACTGGAAGAGAGAAATCACCCATCAAAAAGAAGGACAAAACTGTGCATTAAAAATACTAACTGATATTGCTGGGTTTAACATGTATTCGGGGTCTTCCTAAAAACGTGGTTGATATTGGGTGAATCACTAATTCCCCTTAAGTAATCACTTAACACTTGTGGACTTCAAATTGTCTTTTCCTAGAGATCCTGGATCTCTCCACATGTTCGTTTTGTACAATTTGTTACTTGATGGATGAGGTCAGCTTTGCTAAAAGACTGGACATGCTGTATGCTGGAGGTTACAGAGCAGAGCGGAGAGGAGGGATAGTAGATGTCAGTTCTGCATGGGGAGCGTCTGTGACAGCTCCCCCTCCCTGTGTGCAGGGACCTCTTCACCCTGCTCCCCACCTTGCGTCCTCTGCTTTGCCACCGTCGTGTTGTGGTGTAGCTGTCTCAGCTCAGTCACTCTGCTGTCCCCTCCACACTGAAGGCTCCGTTTATACAAAACAAATGGAGGACTAACTCCTGTCGTCTCGACCACTGCTCCTGCCCTGGGGCTGGGACACCTGGCACTATACGTCTTCTCCGTGGCATTGTTATCGCCAGTGTAGCTTGAAATTAGCTGTAGAGCTGAACCCTTAGCAGGGCTAGGAGAGAAGAGAGCTGAGCTGGAGCAGGACCCTAAGCAGTGTTGTGCTTCACTATACAGTGAATAGCACATAGTGAAACCGCATGTTTCTTTGTCTGTAAAACTATTGGACTCCTTTCCCCAATGCCCCCCAGTTTCACAGATAGGTGTGAAATCAGCCCCGCACCCAGCTCCACAGTCGCCATTGGCCGGGGGGGACACATGATTTTACGACCTCAAGCCAACAAAACCAGTTCACCCCCACTGAACTCCCTCTTTTCTGCTCCCTCTTATCCGGACGTCTCTCCTGCAGAGGAGAGACCAGCTCTCCTGATCTCTCCTGAAGAGTAGAGAAGCTCAACTCAGCTAAGCTCTGCCTCAGTGTGGTCTGTACCAGAGCAGCCACCTCCTTCATGGTAGCGACACAAGGTCCTGCCTGAAGTAAGCAGATCAGCGCCAGCAGGCACGACCCAGAGTCTGCCAGCTGATAACCAACAACAAGAGCACACCAGCAAGTTAGCACAGAGCTGCTAACTAACAGGAACAAAGGAGCGACCGGATTCCTCCAGCCTGCAACCACACAGCAACGGACACAAACCACACCTTTCCTCCAGCAACAGGCTGAGAAAGCAGCACCCTCAAGGACACTTCGTCTCCCCTTTAAGGACTGGTAACAAACTCTAACTGGGCATAATTAGCATAGCATTACTGCATACATGGTTTACCCCTGTTAATGTATTGACTTGCTTTAATGTTCATTGAGTTTGATTATTGTGATGTGTTGTAGTTACTGTGCAGCCATTAAGTTTAGTTGATGTTAGTTTGTTCACACAGACACAGGGTCTACAAACTAACCATCCTGTCTTAACCTGCACCTTTATCTCTCTCACACACACAGTCTGCAACAGGCCACTGAGGGACAAAGCTAAGCTAACAGCACTTAGCGTCCTTTGTCTCCTGTGCCCCACACCCCAGGGGGTCTGGCCATCACCATTTGGTCTCTCTCTCCCACCTTTGTGGGAACCATCTCACATTCCTCAGCCTTATCACACACACACACACACACACACACACACACACACACACACACTCTCTTATTATGTGTTAGTTTAGTCATAGAGACTTAGTTAGATTGTTTGATTGATTTTGTTTCTGTAACAGCAGATGTCTTTAATACCTACTCTGCTTCAGCTGTACTTACAACCAAAGTACAAGTCCTTCACCTTAATGAGTAACAAATGATGTCCCTGCGTTTTGCTCTGTTTTAATAAATGTTTTAATACCTGCTGTCTCCTTTAATGTTGTACAAGGGTGAACACTGCCAACCTCTACACTGTCAAGAACTCCAAAAATCCTTCAGCTAGCTATCAATGTGGTAATTTTGGTAGTAATTATTAAATTGATTATAAAACATAATTCCAAATTGATAGTTTAGTACTTTTATGAGACTAAATCAATTAGAACGGCTGTCTTTTCCTCGTTTTCGAGGTGGTGCCCCAATCGAGGTGGACTTTATTCAAAGTTCATTTATTTTAATAATTATTAATTATTTCTGATAGCCCAATTGAACGTTACCACTTGTTAAAGCACAACAGCAGGGTCCTGATGATGTCAGGGGTGATGTACCACACATTGAGGATGGCGTACTGGAAGCTGGGTCCAGGAGTGTAGTCAGCACATAGGTCTGAAACCTGAGGATTCTGGGAAACTGAGTTCAGAAAAGGAACCCTTGTAGTCACCACCATTTAGGTGGAGACCGAACACCTGCTTTTACCCTGGAACACACTTGTGATAACTTGTGATTGGCTGTAAATATCTACAGTAAGATATGACGAAACATATACAGTATGTTACTGTAAACAGCAAAGGATTCTGGATAAACATTTACAGTAATAAACCTGCCCTAGAAGAGTTAACAGGGTAAGAGTTCTGGTGCTTTCTGACAGTCGGCAATGTAACTCATCACCAGATGAAAAAAGCAGGTTGTGGTAGAAGAAAGGGTTAGCAATATGAACATTGGTAACAAGTCTTAGTATGATGTAGTCAGTACAACACTGCTTTTAAGCTCTCTCACCTCGCTGTTATCTGTTGTTGGTAGTCATTAGTCACATTTTGGGATGTAACATTTTATCTATAGGCTGACCGTAGGCTGTAATAGATTTTACCTATAGGCCGACCGTAGGCTGTAATAGATTTTATCTATAGGCTGACCGTAGGCTGTAATAGATTTTATCTATAGGCTGACCGTAGGCTGTAATAGATTTTATCTATAGGCTGACCGTAGGCTGTAATAGATTTTACCTATAGGCTGACCGTAGGCTGTAATAGATTTTACCTATAGGCTGACCGTAGGCTGTAATAGATTTTACCTATAGGCTGACCGTAGGCTGTAATAGATTTTACCTATAGGCTGACCGTAGGCTGTAGTATCACCAAAAGGCTGCTCTGCAGGTTGTTGTTGTGTCTGTTACAGGATTCTGTTCTCCCAGTGAAAACATGGATGCTGACTATGGAGGGCAGAGCGATCATCCATCCACAAGGTCTGACTCATTTTTCAACACTGGCTGTGCAGTATGAGTTAGAGGAGGCCACGCTGGAGGTTATAAATTCATTCAAAAGCAGGATAACTCTAATTGTCACAACAGTGTGACTTTTCTCCTGTCAAAATAATATTTAGATGGCGCTATTGGTGTTTTTGTGTTCAAGTTGACAATTCCAAATTGTGCACAACTTTTAATAATTTAACTATAACTATAAATAACTATTAATAATTTCTTTTTATATTTTCGTTTTTAGACTGATTTCACACCTTCCAGGTAGCCATCGGTTTTAGTTTGTCTCAGTATGGTCTGAGTTCAATTCATAAAAACCTGAAACATATCAAGGGAAGATATTCCAACCCAGTGAGCATTCACATTTTGTCCACATGAAAGCTGAAAATCAAAATAAGTCTTATTGAGTGGAGCTTTAATGATCTGACTGCGATTGATTATCAACTCATCATGTACCTTCTCAGTGGGTTCAAATGTGCATATGTAGTACAAGATGCTTTTACAGGCAAGTCACAGATCAGCTGAAAATCTGGCAAGAAGAGCGCAAAGACAAAGAACCAGCTTGAATCAGAGAGCATGTGGACTTTTACTGGCAAAACTACTCAAATGTGACACATTTTAGTTTTTATTTCAATTTTGTAATGCATGTGAGTTCACGTTTTAGTCACACTAGCAGCGTGGCGATCCTCTGACTTTATCCAGCCTCAGCGTCAGGTCATAAATGTCATTTGTTTAATATTTTGTTTTATGACAAAATAACTAATGACCTCCTCATCAGCTGGACATTGTGTTTAGTGATAACTAGCAAATGTTAGCTTGTTATCTCACTACATTAAGATGGTGAACATGGTAAACATCAGCATGTTAGCTCCATGTGGACATTTAGTAGACAGTGTGTGTGTGTGTATGTGTGTGAATATATATACACACACATTGTTTGTGATTATTTTATTTGTATTAATGCTTTGGATTTTCTGTGTGCAACCTTTTTCAGCCCTGTTTAAACTGACTAAATTGTTTCAAGCTTGTAATAAGTAAAAGTTCTAAGTTCTAGTTAAGGACAAATGTTCATTGGTAAATGTGATTACTCTGGCTGAAAAACTAATAAACGGTTTACAGTGATGTGCTGCAATTGGACATTATGTTTTTTAGAGGAAGATATTGCTAACAAATTACTGACTCTGGCTCAGTAAAACAATTAACTGAATTAGTTGAATAATTCAAACTGTAACTGAAAAGCTAATAACACTGTAAATAAAAAACGGTAATAACATGACACTGTAACTGAAATGACAGTAATTATACTGATACTGTAAATTATTTACAGTAATGATTAATACTGTAAATATATTACAGTAATGATGCTGATGCTGTAAATGAAATCACAGTAGTGATGCCAGTAATTTACAGTAACTCCTTTTACAGTGTAGCCAAATGGAAGTACCAGATTTCTTACGTAGTTAAAGCTGTGAGGACACGGTCACAATTAACCTCTCTCCTCCTGCTCCTTTTCGTCCATCCACCCCTTGCTGTTTCATTTTTGCTGAATGTGTGTGTGTGTGTGTGTGTGTGTGTGTGTGTGTGTGTTGACTCCTACACATTTTATGTCTGCACTTACTTACTTCTTTCAGTGCACATTCTCTCTGTGTCAGAGAGTTTATTTGTATGGCTGTTTCCTTCCTGCACCACTTCTCTCCCTCTCATCCACAGCATCTCTTACATTTGCACTCAACATTATGTATGTATTATTATGTAACCCCCCCATTGCAAATTAGGTGTACTGGCAAAATGTACAAACTTTCGGCTGTGTTTAATGAACAACTCAAACAAGGACAATTGAAATAGCTCGACACAACTAGCTTGACAGCTTTAATAAACCTGTACACAAACCGGTACACTTCAGACCTCTGCTCATAGGTGTACTTTGTTTTTTTGGGTTTGTTTTTTTTCCTGTAATGACGAAGTGGCACAAGTTCATTTTCCACAGAGCTACCACCTTGTGTCCTCAGGCTGTGAATGGTGTTGAAAGCAAGGTTGCTGCACACAGACATCCAGGGAGGGCTGGAGCTGCATTCTAAGCAGCCTAAATGTATCTTTACCTGCAAACAAAGTCTTACTGTAAATATCTCTCCAGCTTGACTTGTTTTGGAATACAGCAAACAAGCGCACGAAACAGTCAAATAATAATAATACTCCATGCAGTGACACTTGTGCACTGGACGTCAAATTTCCCCATACACATACACTATGAGGTCTTTGTTGCTTATTGTTCAGCAAAACAAACCAGATAATATGTTGTTTACCCATCCTTTTATGAATACATTAAAGATCAATACTACACTGTATGTAAAAAGAAAAGGAAGAGGAGATTTTGGCTGATATTTGGCATTTGGTGTTCATTCTAGTTTAGCTCTGCTTTGGTCTTCACACAAGAAGAGAAGAGTCATTAAGTCATCGAACTGACTCAGTAAGGTTGTTTATTTCATTCATTGCAGTCGTGATGTAGATGCAGTTATCAGACTGCTCTTATCTGGCAGGAAGTGATGACAAAACAGAACTTATCAGTCAGACTATATGGTAAATGGTCTGAATTTGTACAGCGCCTTTCTAGTCATTTTCACTACTCTACTCGTGCTTTTACATCACATCCTCATTCACACAGGAGGACTCTAAGTTGGAGGAGACTATTCTTTCACACACATTCACACACACTGAACTTATGTTTTAGGAGCAAGTTGGGTTTCAGTGTCTTGCCCAAGGACACTTGGACACACTGACTTACAGGGGCCAGGGATCGAACCAGCAACCTTTCAATTGATGGACGACCCACTCTACTGCCGCCCTGAAGATACGCAAGTGCAGACTTGCATGCACTAGCAAAAAATGGTAATAAGGTTGAAAATCAGCATGAGGTTCCTTCATCTATACCTTGAGCGTATAATAAAATGTAATTCTTACCAAACATGGACAGAAGAGAGCTTAAAACATGATTTTCCTATTGGTCAAACCCCAGGCTCCACATGATGAAAATGGCAGTCTTGGCTTTAAAACCAAAGACTTGGCATCAGCCATTATGATAAATTCAAGTTTGTTTAGACACATGGCCATGTTGTGGCCTTGTTATTCTGTAGTGCTAGCCAGATATTTACTGTACTGAAGAGAGGAATATTGATCTCCTCCCAAAATATCACATATTCCTTTCCTACTCAGTACCTTTATGAAGAGAGATAAAGGTACTGAGAGTCTACTCAGTACCTTTATGATGTATTAAACGGTATGCATCTGCTCTCATGAAGGCTTAGTATGTGCCTAACTAACACTGACCTCCTGAGGCACCATATCTTGGCATTATGGTTTAAATTGGACTAATTCGTTGATTTCATAATCACCATAAATAATGTGGATGGAAGAATGTAGACCAGTGAATTACATCTATTATGATTAATTTGGTCTGTTTGTTTTCATCTCTGGGGGCTCGTTGAGTTGTACTTACTGTTCTGGGAAGGAACTTATTACAATACAGGAGTCTCATAGGATTTCATGTGGCTCAGCTCATTTGTGTGTGCATGTGTGTGTGTGTGCGTCTGAGAGAGACTCATTAGTATATTTCTCTTATATTTTCCTTCCTCTGTCATGCCTAGCTGCAGCAACATGACCGTGGAGCCTGTGTGCTGACACAAGTGTTAATCTCCGTACTCTGGAGGCAAAGGTTAGAAGTGACAGCTCAACATTCCTGACATGACATAGAAACTGCATTTATTTAACCTTCAGCACTTTGTTTTACTGAAGTAGAATGGTTTCAGAAAAGGCAGTAATGCCCCACCTCCACCTCATCTACTGTTGTACACTGAGAAAGACACACATACAACGTTTATACTGCATATTCCATTTCGGTTAGCCAGATCCAGTGACTTATTGTGCAAGTTGGCTCACTGTCGCAGTAGTCAAGTGAAATAGTGGAAATGGCTAGTCATTCTGCATGGCAAAAGCAAATCCGGAAACTTTTTTCTTTCTTATTCTCATGGCAAACCATTTTTGCTGAAATGAATGAGCAGCATCTTTCAGTTTGGTTTTTATAATTACACCCATGATGGAAAACCATTTAAAAGACCTACTGGAAATATGACATTTAAGTTTATTTATCTTTTATTTATTCATTTCCTTATCACAGTCGCCTTATTGGTCCACACACATCTGATGTTTGTTTCTGCCACTATTTTTCACTGGTTACTTTGGCATAAGAGAAAAGAACTCAGTGATGACGAGTCCCAGCCCCAGGCCATGCTGGCAGTTCTGAAAGTCTTCTTTCTCAGTCCTTGGAGTACCCTTACGGTCTGTATTTGTATAGCCTTGTCTAGCCTTTCTAGTCATTTCGACCACTCATCTTTTTACATCTCGTCCTCATTCACACATCATTCATACAGGAGGAAAAAAAAGTTGGAGGAGACTATTCATTCACACTAAAGCTAGCAAGGGGGTTTAGTGTGTTGCCCAAGGACACTTCGAGCCGGGGATTGAATCGCCAACCTTCCTATTGACGGAGGAGCCTCTCTGGTATGGTGTAATTGGGTAAAGCCAAGTAAAAAAGTAAAGTAAAAAAATGGCTCTTCAATTCCATTTAAATCATTCTGATTAGTGATTCCAACTTAAATGTTTATATAAATAAAGTGATCTGATAAGATGTGCGTTTACATGCACCAAAACATTTAATCACAATCTACATTTTTGACATGCATGGTTTTCTTGCAGTCAAGTGTCAACAAACTGATATCTAAAAAGTCACCATCACCGGCAGTTCCGTCCTGCCACCGCCCTCACAAATGTGCAACAGAACAGAAGCAGTTTAATTTGGCAACATTAATGGTGAGACCACAAACCAGTGGGATTAAGAAATGAATGTGTCCAATAAAGAATAATACAGGTTGACAGGTTTCAAGTTCTTCTGATTCAATGTGAATGCAGCGGTAGCGTGTATGAAACAGTAAACATCTCAAACCTGTGATCAAATTTAGTCCATCTTGTAGTGGGCGGCATTCAGTGTCCAGTTTTTTGAAGACATTTCACACTTACTATGCTTCGCATAGTTTGATACTTATTGGGGTTAAGGAAATTGTTCCAAAGGATCCAATCCTACTGCCCAAAGGACTTTCTGGTTTATGTCTCCACTGAAGGGTCAAAAGATCAGGACACACATGAAACGAATGATCAATAGATCGGTCCTAGTATTTTAATGATGTAACTTGTGCAATTTGTTTTGCACCTAATCTAAAATGCATTACTTCCATGCATTCATGTGATTTCCCCAAAAGCAACCATTTAAAAGCCTTTGCCTAATCAACTGAAGCTAGATAAAGGCAAAATGCCAGCACAAATTGCGGCTCATTTCAAATACAAAATGTGGGTGGACTACAAGTAAGGTGATAATCCCAGTCTATTTAGTTATTATACAGAGAAAGGGTGGAGTGGGAAAAGATCAAAAGGGACCTGTGTCTGAACTTACAATAACTATTTACATACATTATATAGAAATTATTATGTAAAAAGTACAATGTTCCTATAGAGCAGTTTATTGGAATGCAATTTTAATGCAAAGCAAGAGTTTCTGCCATTATTAATGCTTGATCATTGGTTGAGTCTTGAAATTCAGAGCAGTTTCTCTGATGGTCATAACTGCTGTGACAGAGATTCTGCAACTGATCTGTTTAATAGTTTTTGAACAACGGAGCCCTTGGTTTTTGTCTTTACGGTGCTGGACTACAAAGAAAAATATAGAATATTGGCAAATTTATCCTTTCAGCAAAACACAAAAATTGCATTGGGATTGTAGTGTACCTTAAAACCACACAAGCCATTATACAAAGTGATTATATAAACCCAGGTATGTACATTATGAATTTAAACTCTTTGACTTTTCACCACTGTTGTGCTCAGTACTCTGGGGCACCAATAAACGTTGAGGTTTGCAGTTGGCTATTGGAAATAATGTGTGAGCAAATCAAAACCAATACATTCACAAGGTTAAAGCATCTCTTCGTCATGTATACAGTAATGCTATGCTATATATGCCCAGTTAGAGTTTGTTACCAGTCCTCAAAAGGGAAGAAGAAGCGTCCTTTCTCAGCCTGTTGATGAACCAGGCTGGAAGAAGGTTGTGGTTCTTTGTCCTTGCTGTCCTGGTTGCAGACTGGAGGAATCTGGTCGCTCCTTTGTTCCTTGCTAGTTAGCAGCTCGGTGCTAGAGGAGAGGTGTGAGAGAGAGCCAAGCTGGAGGAGCTCTGGTTTTGTGACCTGAGGTTGTAGGGTCATGTGTCACACATTCACCAATAGTGGCTGTAAATCTGGGTCCAGCGCATGTGTGAAATTAAAGGACTCTGGGAAACTGAGTTCAGAGAGGGAGCCTTTTGTTCAAAAGACAAAGAAACATGTAGTGCTCACTATTTTGGTGCACCACAAAAAACAGTTTGAAATGAATGCTGCAACATGTAATTGGTTTAAACAACACTGTAGCCTACTACAGTTGTTTATTTGGCTGACGCATCTGACAAGTTGCATCTGACAAGATGCCTCAGCCAATAGAAACAGTATCAACAATGGCCATAAAAAACACATTGGTTGAAGGCTATAGTGCTTACAGTGCTTGTGTCAGTAAAAGATGCTTCTGCCTAAACTAAATAAAGAAGAAGAAAATCCAACCCCAACCCACCTCAGAGAAAGAAAATAATGTAATGCACACGCAGGAGGAATAGTGTAGACGTCATGTGTTTGACAAAGTAATCAAAAATGTGTCTAAAGAGCCGACCAAAATAGGTTTAAAAACCCATTCAGATGGATGAATCACATCCACCATTGAAGGTGCTGCCTGCAGGCAAGACATCAAACATGACAGCGCTCCTGTGATCCTTTGAGTCCGGATTACAGATGTTCTGAAATTTAAGATAGTGGTGAGGGGTGCTTCACCTGCAGCAACTGCTTCAGTGACTCAATATAGCACAAAAGAAAAAGCATTGCAGTGTGTGTGTGTGTGTGTGTGTGTGTGCATGTTTTTATTGTGTGTTTCGACAGAGTCAGCTGGTATTAACTGGTGCTGAAGACCCGCTGATCCCTGCTCCCAACTCACAGGGTGTCATTTGGAGGAGCTGTTCGCCACTACTTTCCCATATTGACTCTTGGCTCTGTTGGATTTATGTTCCTGCTGAATTCAGCTTAGTCTTTGAAGAGACCCCCATGCCCCACCGCACACCCTTTGTTTTCAGTGCAAATGAAATATTGATGAGATGCCTTGGCCCCCTTTTGTCATTTATTCCTTCAGTCCTGCTTTGGATCTGTCTCTATCTCTGTGGCTGTTTTGCCTTTACTTTCTAGGCCCCTCTATCTTGTTTGTCATTACTTTCTCTGTTTGTGTGTTATTAGTGTAATCTTCAAGCAGATGATGAAGAAAAGGACAGTGTGGGGTTTTTTTGTGTGCTAAAAACTGGGCTGGCCCATGATTCTAAGGGATTTACAAGAACCTTTATATTTCATATTTGAGGGTTGTCATAGTAATCTGAAGGTCATCTTAATCAACATTGCTTACACACCCTGATATCAGATGGCACTGAACACCGGGGGGGGGGGGGGGGGGATGTGTAAGCCTTCTCAGACAATACATAATACATCACTTGAACTCATCTGATTTGTTTTGGCTAAATATTCAGCTGATTTGCTTTGGGTAGTTTGGAGGTTTGAATAAAGTAGAGGTACAGCAGGATGAATACTATTTGATGGATTAATACTTGGATTAGACCTGCAGTTAACTAACCCAGTCAATAATGTTAGGGGGTAGGGGCTATTGAAAACTGGGACTCTCAGGAAAATCTTAGGTGGGGTCAGCTACACCTACAAAGAATATAAAAAATAAATAAAAGGCAAATTTTTCAAATAGACTAGACTGAACATTTTTTCATCTGACATGTCAGCGTCATTCACAATCATTTAGTGATAGGACCACAAAGGTAATTCACCTTCTGACACCTTGACAGCTATATGAAGCTATTAACCAGTGAGCTAGGATAAATGTCAATGCATAATACACTGTTACAGCAGAATGCATTCATCAGACAGTGGTCTGCTGCCGGACTAGTCTAATTCATTTGTTGCAACAAATGCAAAAGCATGGCTGTTTAGTAAACAGAACTATCCATCTAATCCAGGCAAGATAATGTATTGAGAGTTGTGTATGGAGAGGCAATTAACACACTGAGTTCATCTCTCCCTCCTGACATTGGATAATCAATCTATTACATCGAGATACAAATATAAAAAACAAGTGATTGTTGAATGAGTTGAATATAATGCTGTACTTTATGTAATCATAGAAAGAAAGTACACGTATAGGATATATAAAACGATGAAATATGGATTTGAAGTGACAAACAAATGAATGGTCCAAAATAGATTCAAACACTGGACCAGTTTGAACTCTTGATTTCATGTACGGTGCTGAACTGTACAATATGTGAATCGCATTTGCACTAGAGGGTTTGTGTCGCTATGTAGAGGCATTGCTTTAACCTTGGTGCACTTTGCTGTAACTGCTTGTAGAAGACAGAGACGAGACAGGGACAGAGCACCGTTATAAGTGCACATAGACATGCAGTGCGGCAGACAGACAGTGGACAGACATTGCAGTGCGGTGTTATCTGTCGGACAGACAGTCGCTCTGGGTGGCTGTGTGGATATGCTGTTATCACTGACACATTATAAATTTGTTTTTCGCTGCATCATAAAATGGACATGTGATGTGAGAGTGTTTGAAAAGTGTCAGTTGCGTGAGTTTCAAGCCAATGTGTTGGAGCAGGGAAAGACACACCAACCCAGCCCTCCACAGGCCTAAACCAGCGTATTTTGACAAGATAATCCTCGCTCATGTCCACGTGTTGAATCATTCAGAGCTTCCAATGGCATCTCCGCAGTCTATATCAGGAAATTGAGTTTACTAAGGTGCATGGAGTTCAGTGGATATAGTTAAGGTGCTCCTTTTACAGTGTGCTGTGTTTCTGCATTTACCAGATGGACGTAAACGGCGGGATGCATGTCTGCCTTCCGACTTCATTAAAAAAACTATATACAACGCAGAGTGGAGGGGTTTTGAAGCAGCCAGTGACAGAGTGTGACTGAGCATGGTTACACTGGGACCAGTTAGACTGAGCTGTGGGAGGACTGGTGGACACACAGGAGACTCTCTGCATCTCCTCCACCACACTTCACAGAGAAATACTGAGCTTTAGTGTCAGACCTGGTTATTTTCAATGAAGTAACATTTCCAAAGCAGACTTTAAACGTGTAATAGAGTATTTTATAGTAATTCTACTACTTCAACTAAAGTAATTTCTTCTACCCGTGAACATATGAACTGCGTTGGAGGAACAGACTTATGGGGACATGAGTGTCTGCTGCCACCTGTTGTTCATTCAGAGCATCACAGCTGTCAGAGCAGAGAGAGTCCAAAAACATTAAAACTGGAACATTTATGGTTTTATAAAACAAGTTAACATATAAAGCAGTTATGGCATAATTCAAATAATAAAATTCAGTGATGCTGTTGACTGGATCAAAGTCCAATGGTCAAACGAGTCATTTCACAGGTATAGGCTGATTTACAGACATCTCTGGCTACTATGTAGAATTGGCTTCAAATCCTTGAGCACTTCCTGGGGGTGTGGTTTGATGTTGGGGCGGCCATTTTGTTGAAACTTGTAAATAAATATGATGACACGTCAACATTCGAAATGGTTCTGACGCATCAACATTCTAAAATGCTCTGATGACACATCAAAGACATTTAGAATGTTGATCCTCAGTTTGGGTATATATAAGGTACAAGTTTGAAAACTCACCAGTTTCACACTCACAGATACACACAGCGATCAGATATCAGATACACACAGCGATCTTGGGAAAGCGATTTTAGGTAGCGATTTTAGATAGCGATTTTAGATAGCGATTTTGGTTAGCGATTTTGGATAGCGATTTCAGCCAGTTCTTCAAGACAGTCAGTCTACAGAGAACATCAATGGAAGGAATCAACCATCCCATTCGCAGCCAGACGTGGCAGCCGACTCAAAACCAGCCGAGGAGGCAGCCATGTCAAAACCAGCTGAGGGGGCAGCCGCCTCAAAACGAGCCGAGGAGGCAGCCGCCTCAAAACGAGCCGAGGAGGCAGCCGCCTCAAAACGTCAACAGGGGGCAGCCGCCTCAAAACGTCAACAGGGGGCAGCCGCCTCAAAACGACAACAGGGGGCAGCCGCCTCAAAACGACAACAGGGGGCAGCCGCCTCTACACCAGCAGCTGCATCAAGAAAGACAGAAGAGGTTCAAGGCAGAAGGTGATGCGGACATCTTCAAGTCTAGGCTCCAGGAGGCAGAGAAGAAATTACAAGAGGAGCGCAACTGGAGATGCAGGCGGGAAAATGAGGTGGAGATGCTGAAAGAAGAAATCAAGAGTCTCTCCTCCACAGCCGAGCCCCAGGACCAGTCAAACAACAGTGGCAACCCGGATCTTATTAGGGATCTGGAAGCCCGGGTCCTGGGTGAAAGAAAGAAGGCTGACTCCTTCAAACAAATACTTGTAGAAGTCCTGCAACTTTTTAGGGAGAGAATCGACAAGGACATCAGTCTGGTTTTAGAACTGACAGCCAAAAACATCTCCCATGGCAACGTGATGCAGGGGCTGAAAAATGACCAGAAAGAGGTCCGCAGACTGACGGCTGAGCTTGAGGATGTAAAGAAGCAGCTGGATGAGAAGACCAGCTCCGAACTCAAGCCTGCTTCTAGTCTGCAGACACAGACTGTTGAGCAGTTTGAGGAGGTCAAGAAGCAGCTGGAGGAAAAGACCAGTGCCGAACTTGAACTGGCCTCCCAGCTGAAGACTCAGCAGGAGGTCTGCAGACTGACTGCTGAGGAGCTGAAGGAGGTCAAGAAGCAGCTGGAGGAGAAGACCAGTGCCGAACTCCAACTGGCCTCCCAGCTGAAGACTCAGCAGGAGGTCTGCAGACAAACTATCGAGCAGTTCGAGGAGGTCAAGAAGCAGCTGGAAGAGAAGACCAGCTCCAACCTTGAACTAGCCACCAGTCTGCAGACTCAGCAGGTGGTCTGCAGACTGACTGATGAGGAGCTGAAGGAGGTCAAGAGACAGCTGGAAGAAAAGACCAGTGCCGAGCTTGAGCTGGCCTCAAGTCTGCAGACTCAGCAGGAGGTCTCCAGACTGAGTGCCGAACAGTTTGAGGAGGTGAACAAGCAGCTGGAAGAGAAGACCAGCGCCGAACACAAGATGGCCTCCCAGCTGAACACTGAGCAGGAGGTCTGCAGACTGACTGCTGAGGAGCTGAAGGAGGTGAAGAAGCAGCTGGAAGAAAAGACCAGCGCCGAACTGCAGCTGGCCTCCCAGCTGAAGACTCAGCAGGATGCCTATCAGGCACTGGAGAGGGAAGTGGAGATGATGTGCGAGCTGGCTGCAACAACCTCCCCACCGGAGAACGCAGACACTCCTGAGAACATCCAGGAAACAGAGGAGCACATCTCAGCTTGGAGGCTCTTCAAGAAAGCTCTGACGCCAAAACACCGGCGCAAGTACAAGAGCAAGAAGAAGGTCCAGGACCTGGACTAACACTCACACACACACACTCTCTCTCACACACACACACACACACACACACACACACACACACACACACACACACACACACACACACACAGGAACGGGTTTTCTCCGGGTGCTCCGGTTTCTCCCACATAGACAATAATTGGAATAAAATACAAATAGATAAACTGTACCTGTATCGTTGTATTTCTGTAGAACATTGTTCATCATCCTTCATGCTCTTGTCTCACTGTTCATATCATAGTGTGATCAAATACTGGTTTTCTATCAAGGGTTGAATTATTGGCTGAAATTGTGAAAACTGAGAAAAAACACATAATTACAGTGGAAATCAAATATACCTGCACACTGTTAAAAACTTAGAATGAAAGTATGATAACTGTTCTCAAAGTGTTGAATGAAGCAGAATTAATAAGGGATCATATCAGGGACGTGCGGTCATCATGAAAAGTAAAAAAACAAATAATGATACAATAAAATAAATATTAATATTTGTTAAGTGACCTGTGCAATAAATGCCACTTCTGTACGATTCCAATAATTTCAATCATTTTAAAAAATCAAAATAGCTAAATGTGCATATTTCCTGAGGCAGAGGCGAGTTCAGCCTCCCCTCAGATTGTGTAATCCCTCCCAAACTGGGATAAACTCATGCCTTTTGCTTTCTCACTGTTTGACACCAATGTTAAGTTTGAACACTGTAAAACATCACAGCCCCTTTTAGTTATGTCAATTTACATTTTCTCTTTAACTCAAAGTGCTCGGATACGTTTTAGATTTTTAATTCTAGTTTATTGTAGGTTAAATTTACATTCATCATCTTGACTACTTGTAAATGTTGTCAGATTGACTGAACTTGCTTTATCAAGTTATCAGTTAAAGAGAAAGAAAAGAAAAATGGCGAGAGTGACGTCTTCAAGCTACAGAGAAAAAATACTTGCTTCTGCATTTGATTCTGAAAAAAAACACCTTTAAACTAACGGCAAGGTTGAAACAACTTGTTATATCCTGGAGATACGCCATGTTTTAACTTGGACTAAAGCATAGACACATTTTGTTCTCAATGAGGACTACTGCTGCCGGCGGAGGGATTCTATGTACCTGCAACGGCCATCCAATTGAGGCAGAGCAATACGTTGACCTACAGTCTGAAATATGGAGGAACATTACAGCGCACGATTTCATTACTATTCATTACTACATTTTATTAAAGACAGGTGGAGGTGAGTGTAAATGATTTTAAAATCTTTAATCCTTTACCATTAACTTTGGATTTGTAACATAAAGATAATAGAGTTAACTTTGTACATCGTGCTTACTAATATGTTTTGATAGAAAGCTAAAAATGTGAAATATAAGAACATGGGCTTGTTTTAATCTGGTGCAATATTTGTTTTTCATTAATACTGAAGTTCTTCATTGGACTTTGACATGAAGTTTGCTAGCTTCAATTGACGTTAGCAACGTTAGCTGGTTAGCTAGCTACACAGTCGAGGGCAAAGGGAGCATACTGTGGTAGCGTCAATTGACATTAGCAACGTTAGCTGGTTAGCTAGCTACACAGTCGAGGGAGCATACTATGGTAGCATCAATTGCAATGGGGGGGTGGTCTGACGGTTAGCACTGAGATACACAGCGGGGAGAAATGGCAGAACTACATCTCCACTTGATTTATTGTGAAATAACCAACGTTTCTTTTCATTATGATGGTAAGGGTTTCATGTCTTTTTCAAACCTGAGGTTGCATAACATTAACTGACATTACGATGTGGCTCCTTAATGAACTACACCGGTAAACGACTCGTTCATTTAGCTATGAAAACTATACAATAAAAAAGTGAACCTAAACACTCTACACTGTAAGTTTTGTGCATTCTCCTCCAGTTGCCAGGGAAGAATAATACAACATTATAAAAAGCGTCATGGACATCATCGAAGGTGTTCAGGCCTTCTCTGTATTTATGAAGACTGTTTTGAACACGTGTGAAGTGCAGAAGAGGGACCTGGATTTACAGCTTCTGGACGAACTGATGCTTGCAACATTCTCACAGAGGAGAAAGGACATCATTGGTGACACAGTGCTGTGTTTTACCTCTTTCTTTTTTTTTTTGTTCAACCAAAAATGCTTTGCTCTGCTTATGGTGTACTTGGATGAAAAAATATTTCACAGGGGGGTACATCACTGAAAAGAGGTTGAGAACCACTGATCTAATCTACTCTTCACTCCTGCACCATAAAAGCCAGTTGGACCACTACATGACGCCGGACTGTGGAACTACATTACGTTAGTCTACCCAGCTCTGTTCTCTGTGATTCTTGTTGCCTAAGCCCGAGTTAACGTTTGCTTCTTTGTTCAGTTTGTGACCACTCCGTCCTCTCCGGTTCCAGTCTCCCGCCCGCTCCAGCTCCGGTCTTCTGTCCACCCCAGTTCCTGTCTTACCGGTTCCGGTTTCCAGCATCGGCTGTGGGATTGCGGTTGCCGTGCCACACTCCACCTGCAAACCTCTACCCCTCTCCTATTCCCCCGGTTGCCAGCTAAGTAGCGTCCCCTCTCGGCTCGCTCCGGTGACCCCTTTAGTTCTGTCAGCGTGGGTTGACAGGTTCCTGTGTTGGTCTGCCTTCTGCAGCTCCATAATTTGTGTTATTGCCTGCCCGGTCGAGGTCTCCATAAGAGACGCTAACCCTGTTCCCTACTTGAGTATTTTGTCTCTATTGTGAACCTTTTGTTGTCCTGTAAATAAATCCTTTGCCTTTGATTAACTGAGTACTGTACTGTGTACTGTGTGTTTGTCGTCTGTGGCTGAGCCTCTGTCCAGTTCTGTGACAGATAACAGTCGTGGCCTCCTGAAGGTGGTCTGCTTGAAGATGGTCCTGATGTTTGAAGATGGTGGCGTTTGTGGAAAGCGTTTGAAGAAGATAAACACATGAATCATGATCCAAACAATAAATGGTCTGTATTAGTACAGCACCTTTCTAGTTGTTTCAACCACTCAAAGCACTTTTACATCACATCCTCATTCACCCATTCACACATCATTCATTCAGGAGGAATCTAATTTGGAGATGACTTTTCTTTCACACACATTCAAATACTGAAGCTGCTTCAGGAGCTTCAAATACAATATGAGTTTTCCTTTTAAATTAGTTTTACTCACTTCAACAAATTCTTTGTCTTTTGCCTTCAAATGGCTTGAATAAGACAATTAAACAGCTAATTGGACGATCATCTCAAATTGATTTAAAATTACCATGAAATTATTGTGTATATACAGTATATAGTTTTCCTCTTTTCCTTTAGAAGTCTCCATTAGGGAGACAGCAGCATTATCAGTGTTTGCTACTTGTTTACAATCTAGCAGGTGGAATTCTTCTCAAGCAGTGCCCCGTGTACACCATTACTCTTATCTCCTAGACCATGGCATGCTAATTAACATTTATAAAATACAATTTGTTTTCAGAGAGCGTAAGAGAAGAGAGAGTGAGATGGAGGAGAATGAGAGAAAAAGGGAGGGAGCGGGCGGGGAAGGAATGCTTTTTGATTTGATAGAACAAGCTGACAGGAACAAAGAGGCAGGAATTGCAAAGGAGTGTGCTGGTCAAATTTAAAAAGGCAATGCACTGCAGAATATAAACAGAGACAATTAACCAGAATACATAAATAAGACGAAACGAATGGCAAATGATGCTGCAAGCCACTTTAACCAATATATTGAAATCCATCCATTATCTATGCTGCTTATCCGTCAGGGTCATTGGCGTGGGGGGTGGGGGGATGGTGGAGCATGAATGGGTGTCAAGTGTTACTAGTGTGTATTTGTTGTCAGTCATGAAACAGTGGAATTATTTTAATTTTAACTTTTAGGGAGCTACTGCCTGAATGCAAATAGTATTGGAGTTCTGTGGTCAGAGTTTCTGGCAGATTATAATTTTCTGTCCACATGAACATTTGTCCATTTACTGGATTGACCAAGCTCAGAAACTCAAAGAACAACTGAGAATAATCAATATTTATACTGGACTCTTGACTTCTGTCTTAAAGCAATCACACGGAGCCCAACTATCTAAATAGGCTAAATGCTAGGTCATTTCAATAGCTACTAAAAGTGGATTAAATGACAAATAATTCAGAACATACAAGGTGACAGAAAATCAATACTAAATAAAGAAAAAGAAAAACGAGGGCTATGAAAATGAACATTTTAATTTAAAAAATGTTCTGCTTTTTTAGTTGCTAATGGTAGAAATACATTCACAAGCACTGGAAAATGAAGCAAGGGGTTTGGGTTAAGTGCGGCACACATTAAGATGATCGCTGTCATGGCACAGGAAGTACAAATGGAGGTGCTTCAGTGTACAGTGCGCAGGAAGAAAACAACACAGTTGCATTAACAGTTAGTTTTACAAGACCGTTCGGCCTCGTCTCTGCACCACCGCGAGAGCGACAGAAATTCTGGCCCAGAGTTATGACCAGATAAGTCCTCCGCAGTTCAGAATGTGGTCATAATCCATCAGTGACAGTGCCTTTGAATGCCTCTCTGCCTCTGGCTACCAGGAGTGTTACAGCCCCGAGACACTAAAACACAAGAGCTCCAGAGCTCCACAGCTCAGTCCACCCCTGTACTGACAGGACGTCAGACGTCAGCTGCTGAACCTTACCTTTCCTGACATCACATAGAAAAATTTGACAAACCCATTTGTTCAGCACTCAGTAACAGACAGAAATTAGTGAGCAAAGCCTAAATTCTGATTGGACTCAAACACCACTGTCCAAATTTGCAGGTACACTTGGACCAGCTCCTTAATAATTTTGTCAGTAGGACCATCTAGTAGGACTAGGACTAGGGTCTAGTAGGACCTCTCCCTGCAACCACAGAGGTCTGTACAAAGGGTTCAGAGTCTTATGTTTTAGATTGCTTTCTCCTGTATTTCAGGAGACCTATTTACCGTAGAGCTATTTTCATAGCCCATAATTCAAAAGATGAATCCAATTGACTAAGTTGACTAAACTCCAAGTCTGCTTTAAAGGACATAAATTCCTGGATGAGCAGTAATTTTCTGCTGCCTAACAATAAAGCTGGATGGCACTACTCTGGCCTCCAACACCACTGTGAGGAAACATAAAACAAATTTCCAGGACTACCTTTTTCCATCTACTTAATAATAATAATAATAATAATAATAATAATAATAATATTACAGGCCCATCCTGTCTATAGATGATGCAAATTAGTCCACACATTTGTCACTTCTAGGTTGGACTATTGTAACTCATTATTATCAGGCTGCCCCAATAAGTCCTTAAAGACTCTCCAGCTGGTCCAGAAAGCTGCTGCTCGTGTTCTGACGAGAACTAAGAGAAGAGACCACGTTTCTCCAGTACTGGCTTCTCTTCACTGGCTTCCAGTAAAATCTAAAAAAAATCTCTAAAAAATTAGAGTTTAAAATCCTTCTCCTCACCTACAAGGCTCTTAAGGGTCAGGCTCCATCATATCTTAAAGAGCTCATAGTACTGTATTACCCCACTAGAGCACTGTGCTCTAGACAAAAGACAACAAACATGGCGCGCAACATTAGGACAGCTAACGCTAAGACCGTAGGTGTCGCCACGTTCAACAAGACAAGACCGGATGTTTTGAAAATAACAGGAAGTTTGAGTCTTTGAGTCTTACGTACTCCGAAAGAAATCCGATAAATGGAGTGAAACATGTAAACCAGGGTGTTTGGATTATCGCATTTCTGAAGTGCATGTAAACGCTTCAGATCCAATTATAACAATGATCTGATTACTCCAAGTTATCGGATCTTTATGGTCACGTAAACGGGCTCACTGTCACACTCAGTTTTCTGATGAACCCTCCCATCAGTAGTTTTCCACTCACCTGCCCACCTCCACCAATCAGCCGGTTCCCCTCACCTGTTTCACTCACCTGCTCCTCATCACTCATTAGGCCAGTATTTAAGCCTTCACTGCTCTCTCACCCAAACCATGGGTTCTCACTGGGAGAGAACCACCAGACTCCAGGAAGATGTGGACCAAACTCAGCTGAGCGTGCCCGGACACACACACACACACACACACACACACACACACACACACACACACACACACACACACACACACACACACAGTTGTGATAGTCAGTGCTCAGATTCAAGCCTCCATGTTCACTTTTATAAACGTAAGATAAATAGCAACATTTTAAGTGAATTTCTTTGGAGACTGAATTCACAGTTTGGTTGTTAGTCCCTGTCCCCCCGGGTGGTACCCCAACGTTATTAATTTAATAATTCTACTGATATTAATAAGTACACTGAGTGTTCACTCTTATTAATAATCACTTTATTCTTTTGCTGATAACCACATCTGCTCCTCCCAGTGCCCAACAAGGTTCTGCACCAAACTATAAGGAGGACAGCAGGAGCCCCAGACCACCACTACACACTGACTGCCCTTTTCCTTTTTGCCTGCCTGATGTTAATACTAACATCAACGGCCCTCCATCTCCACTCTTCTATGCATACAATACATTTTATTATAAAATAAACCCTAATCCTAAATATGATAATCAGAATTATTAATTGATGGAAATGAAATGCAAATTGATTCTATTATGGAAATATTTTTCCTTACTCTGTTGCTACTTTGTTGACCTCAGGTAAAGGATTTCATGTAGTTAAGTGATCCTTTCATTTACCCAAAGCGTACCTATAGCTGGAGCAGCTGGAGCTTTTACTTAAATTCTACTGATAGCTTGGGTGACCACACTGAACTTTGTTTACCTACCAGATCTGAAAACTCCTGTAACACTCCTGTCTGCTGTATCCTTCTCCAGCTTCAACAAAGCAGAGGTGAGACTCAACTACATAGCAAATTTATCCAAGCCTTAAACAAGGGGGTCGTGTTTTAGAATAATAAAAAAGAACAACTCTGATTGTAATGATTGCACCCAAGTGGAAGATCAGCAATCAGGTGACAAAAAACAGCTCCTTACTTGGGAAAACTACTTATTGATTCTATGAAACTTGGTAACTTGACAGAATCTGAAGTATAGTCTCCAGAAGTTCACGAATTAAGTTCTATGAATTCGTGTCTGTGGACATGAATTTGCCATTTTGTTCCTTGTCCTTGAGCACTAACTTCAAACCAGTATATTTCGATGGGATTATCTTTTCGTGTCTATATCACGTCTTTTTTCCTGTCAGCAGGACTTATGTAGGACCTGGTAGCACAGAAGCCGTGCTGTTATTTGTCATTTTATATTAGTTTTTAACTATAACCGCTACATAACTCAACATTTAATCAAAAGATTTTATCCTTGTTTTTATCCTTGTTTTCCTCTATTTATTTTACCAGTCCACATTAGTCCAGGAGGGTCTGCTGCCGATCAAAAATGTGTGTTTGATAAGCCAACAATCTGACCAGTTCATGATATGACCATCCATTTTAATTCATTTCTCCTGCAATCCTGGGAAAACATGTTTTTATTATGGAAGTGGCTCGGCTGTTTTTATGCAGGCAAAGACACTCTGCCTTTCCTCACTGTATCCACTTTCTTGTTGAACAAATTTCAACATAAAAACATGGCAGTGTCCTTGACGGCTCAACACAACATACATACTCAACAGTTGTATCTTTTAAAAAAAGTACACCGTGTTGTGGGTGCGTTCATCAGTTGGCTTAATTCCATTTAGAAATACAGCAGCCACACACCCCTGTATCTTTTGAGAAAAGGCTTTTAATGGTTGAAGTTGAAATAATTGTAAGTTTCTTCTTTAATTTACACTTCACATCCCTCAGTTGATTCTTGTACTTTAATAGTTTTCATCAAACTGGACTTTAAATGAAACACATAGGACCAACTGTTATAGAGAGCTCTTATCAAAAACTTCCAGAACATTTTCTAGAGTGCATTTGTCACATATCTAGTCTACCCGAATGACACGTACCTAGATGGTCTCTGTTAAGAAAACTTATATAATATAATTTAATATTATATTTAATATATCAGATAGATTTCTATCTATCTGATATATTAAATATCTAGTACAGCCGAATCCGTAATAACACCACACCTAGATGATGTATGTTCAGAAAAACAACAAACATAAATGTGTTGTGCTCAGTACCACCAATAAATGTTGGGCTGATTATTGATTAGTGTGACTTATTGTAAAGTGATTCACCACCTCGATAAACAAGGAAAAAATATAGCCAATTTAAATGATTCAGTTTCATAAAGTACTAAACTATCAATTTGGTATTATGAATAGTAATGGAGTTTTTGGCACAATAGAGGTTGACAGTATTCACTCTTGTACATCATGTATCACACACATATCAATACAAAGGGCCACTGAGGTAAATGGTAGATGCTCTGTATTTGTACAGCGCCTTTCTAGTCATTTCAACCACTCGAAGCGCTTTTCCATCACATCCTCATGTGACATGTGACGCTGAGTGTGGGTCATCAGTACAATCTACTGTAACTGCTATGAAAGCCTACAGCTTGTTCAAGCTTTTCAGAGACAAATCTCAGTTTACAGGTGTTAGCATGTGATATTCAAAGGAGAACTTTTAGGCGAAGTACTCCTTTAATTCCCCTTTATCTCTCATCTCTCTCTCTTCTCTCATCCTTGTCACTAAAGTGAGAATTCTTGTCCCAATTCCACCTCTTTTCACCTCATCTACAACTTTACTATTTTCAGCACTTGCATGGACACCCCCCACCCCTCACTCACCCATATCTCGTCCTCTGGGGGGGGATGTGCCCTCATTTCTTATTTTCTTTCTTCCTCCTCCCTCACTCCATCCCTCACTTAGTTTATCTTGGTGTCACTGTGTCAGAATGTATTTGGAGCAAATATTCATTAGAGAACTGGAGGGTAATCAAAGAGACTGGTGCCATGGCAGGGCCCGTGTGTGTGCATGTGCGCATGTTCAATGGAACGCGTAGATTCATGCATGCATGGTTGTGTGTGTGTGTGTGTGTGTGTGTGTGTGTGTGTGTGTGTGTGTGTGTGGGTGTGGGTGAGAGAAAAAGTTGGTACAGGAGGGAGTATAGAAGGCTGGAAGAAAGAGATTACATAGAAACCCGTGGAGAGCGAAACACAGAGCCCTGCAGCTACAGCCCAGAGAATGCTAATTTACTAATGTGCTGTGTGTGAGTGTGTTAATGGACTGTACTTCTATAGTGCCTTTTCTAGTCCACTTTCTGCTCTGCTTTAACGCTGCATTCACATACCATTCATACACTGATGGCAGGTACCAATCAGCCAACTGACGGAAACTAACCACTCATACAGCTTCTGGAGCAATTTTGGTACATGTGTCTTTCCCTTCAACATGAAGAGATTGAATTGCAGATCTTCTGATTCGTACATGTGCTGCTCTACCGCTGAGCCACCTCCTGAGTAGGTCTGTCCCTCAAAGCTGACAGGAAACGGTGAGCGCCAAGTGCAATGATGAATTCAGATCTCTGGTGCACACAAATCTGTATTTAAAAAAAACAAGTAGCGTAACTGTAGATATAGAATATCTGCTCCATAATTGTTTTGTTCGTCTGCTTGTTCGTCTTTCTCCCTGGGCAGCTAATTACCAAGGACACATACATATCATTAATGTCTGCCATCATCCACTGGAAAGTTCACTCCTGGTGTGATGTCTCCTCACATGGGGTTTAGAGTTCAGTAGAAGATCAGCCTACTCTGTGGGCAGAGAGGAAGGGTTTTAACAGCTTTCATTTACAGTCTACACAGAGAGGGAACAGCAGCCGACACTGTAGTGAATACTAATTTGAATGGCAATACTGGTGATTGATGTATTACTATATGCAGAGAGGCATGCATAAATAATTGGAAAAAGGTGAACAAATGCAACAAGCAATTGTCTCACATCCCTCATTCAACCGGCTGCTTCAGGCTGCAGCCGACACTAACATCACTCGTGGCTACTCATTTGTTTGTGAAAATCTTCACTGATTTGTGGGTAATGACGTAGCTAGTTAGCTAGTTAGCCCTGTCGTTCAACATACTGTGAAATGACTTTGACTCTTTGTTAACTGCACGTTGTTTCTGGCTCATTGAGGTTCTGTGATCGGAGCAGACTAGAAATATCTCCCAGTTCCAGTCATATCTAAGATTTGTCATATTTACTTGAGGACTGACAGGTGTTTCCATTGCATAAAAACATAATGGGGTGATAATGATTGTTCCAGGAATTAGTCAAACCCTCAGGCATTACTAGTGTTACTGAGTTATGGCTTGTGAAAAACTTTAGATTTTGGTTGTAAAATGTTCAAAAATGGGAATTAATGGTGTTAATGTGTTATAATGTACAGCTTGCCGGGCAGTGAGTCCTGCATTCTAAAACATCTGGCATAAACCACCATGTTTAATACCACAGATCATCTAGATGCGGTGTTATTACTAATTCGGCTGTACTATTTGATAGTACGATATTTGATATATTCCATAGACGTACCTTTGTACAACCCTACTTTGTAAACTGTAAGAACAGCCATCCCAAAAACATAAATAGAACTAATTAGAACTACAACTTTGATGCTGATTTGTGTCAAATTGCTTGGTGCAGCTTCATGGTCCATGGACAGAAATTCATACATTAAAATTTTGGGACTTCACAAAATTCACAGAACCTGTGCCAGAAAGCCAATAACACAATGCACAGCTGACAAAGAGTAAATATTACTTCACAGTATTTTGAACAACAGGGCTAACTAGCTAACTAACTATGTTAGTTAGCTAGTTAGCCCTGTTGTATCAGTAAAGATCTTCACAAACAAATGAATAGCCACGAGTGATGTTAGTGTCGGCTGCAGCCTGAAGCAGCCGGTTGAATGAGGGATGTGAGACAATTGCTTGTCGCATTTGTTCACCTTTTTCCAATTATTTATTTATGCCTCTCTGCATATAGAAATGCATAAATCACCAGTATTGCCATTCAAATTAGTATTCACTACAGTGTCGGCTGCTGTTCCCTCTCTGTGTAGACTGTCAATGAAAGCTTTTATAACACCCTTTCTGTCTGCCTACAGAGTAGCCTGATCTTCTTCTACTGAGCTCAAAACCCCATATGAGAAGTCTCTAGTGGACAATGGCATACAGAAAGTACAGTTTGAAATGTGTGGAGTTTCGGTCAGGAATACAGGCACTAGTAGTCTATAGGCTCCATCAATCATGTGTATGTGTCCTTAGGTAAGCAGCTGCACAGGGAGAAAGACACCAGACATAAGACATTATTTCTTATCTTTAAAAAAATAAATAAATAAAAAAAAACTGCTGATGACGCAGTTGGGGTAGTTAGTTTTTAAGTGCAGATAATTTGTGTGGGTCTGTCTGTAGGGAGGCTCAGATCACACAATGCAAGCCTACACTATCCCGTGACAGCTTTTCTCTGGAGTCTAGGCTTCCTCACATGTGATTGCTTCCCACAGAATCTCTCTCTCTTTCTTAGCTGGCAACCAGATGGTGAAGTTAGAAGCTCTATCAGGATGATGGCACACTGTGGCAGTGTTCATCTGCAGTTAAAGTTTGTTACAGCTGGTGCAAGCAAGCAAGCAGTTTCTTATGAATGGTCAGAACCCAGAACAGAGCAGTACTCCAAAGCTAGCGAGGGCTGCAATGTGTCAGCCTTTGGCAACTTTCTTGGTTCCAGGACAAGCTGGGGTGAGCTCAAGGATTCAAGGAACTTTATTTGTCATACCAACACACATTTACACATGGGGAGGTACGAAATTACGTTCTCAGGTTCCGGTTTAAGCCAAGATAAATATATAGAATAAAAAATAGAAAAAATAAAAAAGAAGTACTGTATAAAGAGCAGTATAAAATAAGATAAAAATAAAATGTACACATCTATTAACATGTAGGAACAAAAATTAAAGCAGCAGCGTTGAAGTAGTCTAGTTGGCCAGGTGGCCTATATTGCAGTTGTGTGTAAAGTGGTCATAGTGCAGACCAGATATGTGTGTAGGTGTGTTTGGGGTGGGGGTGGGATCTACAGAGTACCACCAGAGTTCAGCAGTCTAACAGCTTCCGGGAAGAAGCTGTTCCTCAGCCTGGTGGTCTTGCTCCAGGTGTTCTGCAGCCGCCTGCCTGTAGGGGGAGGGTCAAAGAGACACACAGACACAGGAAAATCCATGAAGAACCGGAAGAACAGAGGTCTTTGGTTTTCTCTGTAATTATAATCTGTTGTGTTGTGTCTGGAGCTAGGGCTGTGAAACATAGCTCCTCCCATGTGGACATCTCGCCTGTATCCATTATTTTCTTTGTATGCTTACATACTGACACTCATTGTCTGTCAGTCTGTCTTGTTTTGTCCTTTGGATCTTAAGTTTACCATGCAGTGTGGTGTGATTTTCTAGGCCACATTCCTATAGCTGAGAGATGTTACCGGTGACCAGTACAGAGGAGTTACATCCTGACAAAACTTAATGTTGTGTTTGAGTCTTTGCAGGACCTGTTACATGACCCCGAGGTCATGAGAGTATAAAGGCTTAGCAGACGTTCATCAGTTTTCTGTGAAAGATGCAAAATTTGTCTTCATCATCAGAATATTTATTATGTAACAGCAATGTGAGGTTTTAAGAGAAGTTATGTGCTGAAACTCTTGATAAGCAGTTTTCCTTGCCTGGCAATTTCCTTATGACAACAAATCTCCCCAACAACTACAACAAATTACTAAAAGTAACTGCGATGAATCTTAAAAAAAGAACATATTGAGTCAGTCGCAGCCTTTATGCTAAGCTAGGCTAATTGCCAGTTCCATATTTAACAGAGTGGTTTTCATAAAGATTCTAGCATTCACCAATGTTTTCTTATTTGGGATTTATTCTCCCATAGGAACAGAATCTACTAAACTCAAGTGCTGTCTCTCCACATTACCCCTAATGCGCTTCTCCTACTCCAATAACTCCAGGCGAGCCAGTCCCCCTCTGGTGGTCACCATCTCTAGTCTGTGTTTGACTATATTTTTTTGGCCTCAGATTTGAGATCAAATCATTTTTTACTTCATTAGTTGTGGGCCCTTCTCTAGATCCAGCAATCAAAGGGATTCTTTCTGAGATTTTTCCATCTTGGTGCTACGTCAATGCGCTTTAACAACCAGGTAAAGGAACGCAACTGGGTTGAAACATGGGCGGCACAGGATTTAACATTAAGGTGCCAGGTGCCTTTTATTTATATTGATTATTAAATACCCACGTTGTTTTGGTTATTTTATATCCACAACTGGCGCTGCTAAATGTGACAGCTTGTACGTTGTTCACTTCCTGCAGCGATACATCCCCTTAGGAACTACTTCGTTAAAAAAAAATAAATAAAAAGTCTTTTGGTCTCTTAACCTTTCTTTCTGCTTAGCAATTTCTGTGTGATGGCCTTCACCTATGGTAACTACAAACAACTGGCACTGGTCTTTAAACTCACAAGGTGACAATGGGATTCATTTTAAGACCACGTGTGTGAATAATTCTGCAGCTTAAGAACACAATATGAATCCGATGCAGACTTTTCAGACAGGAGCGTTGTAAAGAACAATTTTAAGAAAAAACATAATAAGATGAGGCCCAATCTTTTATCTCACTCAAGAAAATGAATGAGCGCATCTCCCCATCAAAGCACCGACTTTAAACTGTAAAAATGATTACCTTCATGAACCTATCAATACAGCCCTGGTAAACCGAGCAGGACAGAACTAAAAAAGAAGTGACAGTGCAGTGTTTTACAAAATGGCTGCCATTGCTTTTGACAGACATAATTCCAGGTCCAGGCAGTCAGCCTATCTGTCAGCAGGCCGGGTGTAAGTGTCCAGTACAATCAACTCCTGGCTTGGTACAAATACAGAGACAAAGAGAGATAGAGAGAAACAGACACACACACACACACACACACACACATACATGCACATCATATTCCATTTCACAGTCGGCTGGTTTCAGGCAATCTCTCCAATCTGCGAAGGCTCATACCCTAACTCCCATTGACCCCCCCAAACAATTTTTGTGTTATATCTCTCAATGCATTACACCACAGTCAAACACCCTGGGACAGGAGGCAGAGAGAGAGGCCCAGGATTTTCATTCAGGCTCTGCTGCTTGCCGCTGTGCTGCCCATAGTGTCCCGACTCGGTCATGAGATTCCAGTTTCAAAGAACCCAAGTCTTGTTTTTTGTGTAGAAATTGGGTGAAATTGCTAAAACATTGAAGAAACAAGAAACACAAATCAAGACAGACATACAGCCATGTTCACACACACACCCCACAGGTTAGATACATTCATTTGAAATAAGAAAAATGCTAAAATTAGTCCACAAAGATGACTGAAGTTGTGTAGACACAGTTTTCCTGTGCAACTTTGGTGTTTCCTTTCAGTTTTACCACTAACAAAAGGGATTCAGCTCATCAGGATAACTAATATAGTATAGCATATACAATCAGGTCTCAAATGGCTGTTTATAGTCATTTATTCATTTGCTATGTTTCTATCTTGTCTGCATGAGTTCATTTTGCAGTAAATGAGTCCCCCCCCCCCACTAGGGAAATCTAATTTAATCTAAACAACCCAAAACAATGAGCTAAAGAAGGCCCCCACAAAGCTGAGGGGGTCCACAGAGATAGGTGAGAATTCTCTGCAGGTTTGTCACTATCAACAATTCATTGTTGATATAATAGATAATGATTAGCACAGCTTTACTTTTCCACATAATATTTTTTTGTGTATAGGAAGTGGAACAACTGCTGAGGGCATGAGATAATTCAGTGTTTGGTGTAAATGAATTTTTACAAATCAAATGTAATTTTTGTTCATGTTAAAAGAGTGCAGAATCTCACTCTGCCCTGTTACTCATTTTTTCTTTTTTTTTTGTTTAATTCCTTCTCCAAGAAATGTTTCACTGGAAAACATTTGAATAAAAATTCATCTATGACAAAAAAGATAAATACAATGTTAAAATTGCACAAGAGCCTGAAGGGCTTGTGAGGAAATAAGTTTTACTTGATACCTCTGCCGTAAGTTAACTCTCTTTAATTTCTTGTGTTGAGCTGTGGGATGTTTTGAGGCAGTCAGACAGGAGCTGAAGCAGTGATACCTCCAGTCTGTGAGCTTGACTTAGTTGTCTGTTGCCAATTGGAACACACTTCAGAAATGGTTTGGTGGAAAGTACTGCCAGTGTCCTTTTCTAGTAATTTATGCTTAAATAATCTCTCTTTTGTTAACATAATAAGGGAACAAAAAGAGAGAGACATACGCACTGAACACACGCTGCTCTTGTCAATTACCAACTCCTGTGTATTAATTACCTTTTAAGTGCAGAGTTACCATTTAATTATGTTCCTGTTTTCCTGCTGCCCGCTTGCAAATACATTCACGAGAACAAAATTCAGATGCAAACATTTACTCGCACTCTCTCCCTCCATTTTTCACAATTAACTGCTGTTTCCTGCACTATCACATTATGCAAATGAGGTGTGTTAATAGAACAGCAGGTAGACTTTTCTCAGCCCAGCTGCACCCCACACCTATCATCATGTTATATTACAGTGTCTCACAGAGGCCCTGGCAACACTTCCCTCTCTGCAGGTGGCAGGTTTGTTTAGATTATAGCTGCTTGATTAAGCAAAGAATGCCAATAATTAGATCCCACATTAGCAGTGGATAGATTAAGGACATTACCTCACACCACATATATCCACAGCTAAGTTTTTTCTATGATAAAATAGCAAAGTGGGAGTTATTTTTGAATTCCAGTACTAATGTATTCAATTTCAATACTACAAGTCCTGTTTATTTTCTGCATAGTCAGCAGTTGAGTAGCACTTCCAATGCTTGGATGGACATTAAACTCTCCCTGTTGAATTATTAGTGCAATAAAGACAGCTGGCTTAGCATAAAGACTGTAAGCAAGAGGAAAGAGCTAGCCTGTGCACAAACCAACTGTAAAAAAAAAAAAAAATACAGTTTGTGGATTGGAGGGAAGTATTGGAACAATTTGTTGATGAAGATTTTGTTCAACTGCTAATGCCAGAAATGATCCATTTGAAGCTCCACCGTATTTGAATGAGAATTTCTCACAGATATAGAGTAAAGTACAATATTGGACACCAAAAGACGGCTAGCTTTGGACTCAAGGGGTTTGAGTCTTTCTGCCTCTAAGGATTTTAGACTACAGGGACGCTGAAAGAACCATTTAAGCCAGTGGTAAGGAGACTCCCCTCTACCCACCTCAGTTTTTCTTTCTATGGCCCATGACATTACCCTACCACTCGGTCAGGTGGCAGGATGCTCTCTGGTTCTTTAGGAACCGGATCACGGTCAAAGATCCTGGATGGGGCATCAGGCTTTCCATTCTGTGATCCTTGACAATATGACAGGGTAAAGTTAAGCTTATTAACGAAAAGGGCCCATCGAACATGTCTAGAATTGAGTCTCTGCATTGCGAATACATTCTAGATACTTATGATCTGTCCATGGCAAAAAGGGCTGTTCAGCTCCCTCACACTGGTGCCTCCGCTCCTTTAGAGCTACCTTCACCGCTAACAACGCCAACTTTTCTCTGGAAGGGTTAACTTACGTGACAGGTAGGTGCATGTGTGGAGCTTATTGTCCTTTGCCTCTGCCCTGCCCTCCAGAAAATAGAGGATGAACACTACCATAACGCCACCTTGTGAGGGAAGGTGTCTGGATGACAAGTGAAGTGAAGATCACACTGGACGAGAAATGGGCGAATCCCCAGAGAACTTGGCAGGAGGAGACAACTGGATCAGGGGAACTTGAGCAGCCACTATTAGACTGTCAGAGACTACAGGGGGCGGTGGCGTGGTTGCGACCATGGATCTGGCTTCAGCGTGGGTCATCATGCGGTGTATCTGTACCGCCATGTGATCGATCTGAGTAACAAGTGAAGCCCTAAGCTCTCCTTGAACGTCTGTCATCTGTTGCACACCCTTGTTAATTTAGGACAGCTGCTCCTCCAACTGATTCAACTGATTAAGAGTAGACTAAAAACCTTCCTTTTTGACAAAGCATATATTTAAGGGCTGGATCAGGCCTTAGACCAGCCCCTAGTTATGCTGCTATAGGCTTAGACTGCCGGGGGACTCCTATGGTGCACTGAGCTCCTCTATTCTCTCTCCTCCTCTTCCTCTCCATCGTTATGTCTCATGTCAGTCAAATGTCTGCCTCTAACTTGCTATCTTCCCTGGAGCCTTTCTGTACTTTCTCATCTCTCAGGTTCCTGTTGATCCTGTGGATCCTGGTCCTGGCCCTGCTGATGTGGTTCTCTGGTTCCTGTGGGTCCTGGTCCCGGTCCCACTGATGTGGTTCTCTGGTTCCTGTGGGTGCTGGTCCTGGTTCTGCTGATGTGGTTCTCTGGTTCCTGTGGGTCCTGGTCCCGGTCCCACTGATGTGGTTCTCTGGTTCCTGTGGGTGCTGGTCCTGGTTCTGCTGATGTGGTTCTCTGGTTCCTGTGGGTCCCGGTCCCGGTCCCGCTGATGTGGTTCTCTGGTTCCTGTGGGTCCTGGTCCTGGTTCTGCTGATGTGGTTCTCTGGTTCCTATGGATCCTGGTCCTGGTCCCGCTGATGTGGTTCCCTGGTTCCTATGGATCCTGGTCCTGGTTCTGCTGATGTGGTTCTCTGGTTCCTGTGGGTCCCGGTCCCGGTCCCGCTGATGTAGTTCTCTGGTTCCTGTGGGTCCTGGTCCTGGTTCTGCTGATGTGGTTCTCTGGTTCCTATGGATCCTGGTCCTGGTTCTGCTGATGTGGTTCCCTGGTTCCTATGGATCCTGGTCCTGGTCCTGGTCCCGCTGATGTGGTTCTCCACCAGCCAATGGATGTGCGTCTGTCCAAGGCTACAGCCTGTCCGTCCTTGGGAGCTATACAAATAAAATTGAATTGAATTGAATTGAATTGAATTGAATTGAATTGAATTGAATTCAGGAACGTGTTCTGAGAGTGGATGGCCACCCTCAGGCTGAGTCCATTGTGGCGAGATTGTAATGTTACAAGCAGAAGTGGACTCAAATGTTCAACGCAAGGCAAACAGATGGTAAAAAAAGTGGAGTTTATTGTCCACAAAGACAAGGCACCAAAAACAGACACAACCCAAAAGATACTTACTGACAAATACCAAACTGACTAAAGACTCCAACACTCAACAAGACACTAACACTGAATAGGATGCTGGAACACTCAACACAAGGGCACAAGAGAATCTGGCAGAGGACAGGGGATGAAGTTATGTGTGTGTAGGTGTGTGTTTCAGTTAATCTTATTTCCTGTTAACACGATTATTTCTTTGTAAAACATTTGATTATTACAAGTTATCAAAAAGGCATACAATTTCATATTTAATCATTTAAACTCCTATTTCATATGATTACATATCTTTTATTCCTTTCAGATTGAGTTTGAGCCCTGTTATTGTAATCCTTTCAATGGTTTGCCCTAGTCTCTCCAAACATTAGGGGTGTTTTTATAGCTCTGTGGACGGCGGGTCCATACTCTCACTTTCCCTTTGTGGGTAAGTGCTGTTTTCCCTTGCCACCATAGACTATGAAACCCTAATTAATGGGCTCCATGACACTATTGTCACAGTCTTAAACTAGGTCTCTTCCTACCTGAAAACACTGGAGTTTCTCTGAAGAGGTGTAATATAATATAATATAATATAATATATATCAAAATGGATGTTCCAGCAAACAGTTTCTATTGTAGCGTCTCAAAACATACCGACGTAACTAATGTCATGGAGAAGCAAAATAATCTGCATGTTTATTTCCTGGTTAGCTGGTAAAGGGTCCTCAGGAGCCCCACCCCAGACACATCATATCACAAGTTAATCCACCACCAGTTAAACCGTCACACCAGCCATCTCACCTCTTCAGTCCTCAGCTGAATCCTGCAAGGGAATCAACTGATATTTTTACATGATTTAGACGCAATTCACAATTTTTTAACCACACATCAGCACACTTGTGCTTTTTTCAGGAGTAAATGCTTTGTGATGTTTTGGCAGGTGTGTGTGTGTGTGTGTGTGTGTGTGTGTGTGCGTGTGTGTGTGGGTTCATATGCAAATGATTTTTTTGGTGGGGTGTGTGTATGTGTCTTGACATAAGGTGGTTTATATTACTCTCTCAGACTTTAACACAGACGAGCTACTCTCGCTTTTTTAATCACACTTGTCAGACTGGTCTGAACTCTGTCATCCTCTACGCAAAAAAAAAAAAAAAAAAAATCAAATAGAACATCACAGCCCTGGTTAAATGAATTCACCCAGGTAGTGAACAGGAACTGTAGGTGAAAAGATATGAAATATAATAGAAATATGTTATGAGATGTGGAGATGTGTGATTATATGAGGCAGTAGATCCCCACTCCCCTTGATCAAAACACACCAAACCTACAATACCAAATTATTTTTTCAAAACACACATACATGTTTAAGAGGGATTCAGTACTAACAGGTGATGGCATTACAAAAAGTGCATTACATTTCATGTTTCAATTATACGTGTATACAATAAACAATAAGAAAGCCATTTTTTTTTCATAATTTTGTTTAATTTACGTGATGAAAGTGATGAAATATATTAGTTGCAAATTTGTAAAATTAAAATACGCAAACACAGTAAAATAGAACAGACAGGGGAAAACAAAAATAAAGAGTCCTTTTCCAATTCATATGAACTTCAGCATTTTGCCACGTGCTCTCATCCACATCACATCTTATCTTACATATCTCACTAAGCATCTTGGATAGAAACACTTGGCGTGCCTTATCCACCCCTAGCAGTCCAGACATCATGCATCTCTCTCTCTGCTCCTCTGTTTTTTCTGTATCCACTCTTGAACTGTCAATCAGTCCAAAAGATGTTATATATGTCCATGATAGTGGACAACCTAGTCTCACGGAAGTTCCCTTAGCATGAATTTAAAACCGATGTATTCCTGTGGGATTATCTTTCCTGCCAGTCAGTCTTCTGTAGGACGTGGAAGCACAGAAGCGGTGCTGTTATTTCATATCTTAGAGTTGTTTTGAAACTATAACCACTACATTACTCAACATTTAACCACAAGATTTTATTCTTGTTTTCCTCTCTTCAGTTTATTTTATTTAATTTATTCAAGTCCACATTTGGTCCGCTGCTCGTCAAAAATGTGTGTTAGATAAGTCAACGATAAGAGCAATTAATGCTATGACCATCCATTTTAATTCATGTCTCATTCCATCCTGAATAACCGTGTTTTTTCTCAGTTTTTAATAGTGTCTCGATTGTTTCTATGGAGGCAAAGACGCTCCGCTTTTCCTCACTGTTGCCACTTCCTTTTAAATATGTCTCAACATAAAAACACAATAGCATCCTTGATAGCTCAACAGTTAAGCGGACTACCCTTAATCAGTTTGAATTATATCCTCGATTTGAAAAATAAACAAGCTTTATCAGTTTTTCATAGCAGAAGCAGTGACATAATACAGAGCGTCATCGACCATTTTTATGGAGATGAGCACAGTCTGCTTTGCATTGTGTTCCAAAACAGCATCCTGCACCTGTATATGCTGTAAAATCATTGCAGGTCAGCAAAGACAAGATTTTCAGCGGTTGTTCAGTCTTCCTGTGAATCACTTTGGAAATTATGGGTTTTGGTCAACTACAACACTGAAGATTGTCATAAGGTTGGAACTAAAGGTTGACTTTTTATCTTCTTTTCAAAAAAGTGATTGGATGATATAAAATATAGCATGAGACAATGTTTATATGGATATCGCCTTGCAATATCTCTCATCTTGTTGTATCAGGCCAAGCTATTTAATCTGCTAGATTCTTCAGTTTTATCTTGGCATACTGTATGTAAATCAACACTAGGAAGAGCACCACCATCACACGGGACCCCACCCACCCCTCTGCACCAATCCTTCCAACTATTGCCATCAGGTCACCGCTATAAAGTCCCACTTTCCCAGAAAAACACATATAAAAAATCTTTTATTCCCACTGCCATCACCACCCTGAACAGTTTAAAACAACAAATTAAAGTCCCGCCCAGATACACTGCACTGTCGTACATATTGCACAATGTTTGTTTGTATTGTGTCTTGTGTGTTTTTATCTATTTATTTCAGAGCCTGCCAAAGATGAATTTCTGTTACTTGTGACAGACAATAAAGGTTATCTTATCTTATCTTATCTAAAATCACATATGCCATGATAAACATTTTACATTAGTGCCTATGGCCCAAATTTTCACCCTTGCATCTTGTATAAAACAGGAGCGCTAACAATTACATCGTGGTGAGGGTGAATGGCGATGGCATAGTTTCATACTGCCTCTCTTTTCGAATGAATGTCTCCCTCACTTGTATGAGTGAAAGAGACATGACGAGAGATGTAGAAGAAAAGATCTGGCACTCAGCCTTCAGCCGTCATTATGTCCTTGAACCTTGCCATATTGCTGGAGAGAGCAAATGAAAAGGAGAAAATCTATAACAATCAACTCCTCTTCCTGAGAAAAATATCACATCATTTCTATTCTCCTTTTCTAGGACAATTTTCTAGCCATGACACCCCCAGACAGTTTCTGTCTGATTTCAGACCATTAACAGATAACTGTCTGGGGATGTCAAATTTGTTATTGACGGTGGGTGACATTGTCATCTTTTGGCTCTAAATGCACTTCTTTCAAAAGGTAATGCCACTTTAAGCATTGAGGGTTTTTTTGTTTCTTTATATCTCTGTACCAGCTACTCTGATTGGCATCTCAGATGGTTGATTCACAACTTTTTCTGTTTCTATGTTTGGATTTTCAGAGGGTAAGAGCTGCCATAGGCCATGTAAAGAGTCCACAAACCTTTATAGTTATAGTAATTCTCACTGCCTGCTTTCTTAATCTGTGTTATGCAGTTAGGTATTACAGGGAAATGTGATTACTTTTTTTGGTATGCTGTGGTCAAGAAATTAGTAACGCAATGTGAATACTTTATAATGAGTACTCACTTAGTATTGACCAAGTAAGCTGTCCAGCCAAGCTCATACTGTAATACAGCTGTGCAGCATAGCACCACCTCCTACAGTATCTGCACACATTACACATTAGATTTAAAGAAAACTGTGCCAGTAGGCTGCAGTGCCCTGTACTAACAGGATGGCTATGCTGTCTTCATCTTCCCATATACCAATAAATATTACGAGTATCTGAATAACTCAAACTCCCTGTGTCCTCCATTAGTCCCATATTCAGTCCCACATCCTAGTAATGCCAGGTGCATCTCTGAAAAGCTACCAGGGTAAAATTATTCCTGCATCCACCTGCAATGATGTCGGAAATTTGCTTAGTGCAGCATGGTGCTAGACATAATCCTCCATCTAGCAAGACTTGGGAGGATTTTTTTTTTCATTAAAAGGCTTGAATGGAGGTTCAGTCACACCAAGCTTACGGCATTTCCCTTTTTTTTCTTCTTTCTGGGAGCATTGGGAGTTGATTCTGGGAGATTGGCGTAATCGGGTGTCATTCCCGCCGATGTGAATTAAAATCTTGTCAAATCTATCTTTAGCCTTAGCCAGCAGTTTTAAATTGAATTCTATGTCGCTTGCTGTGGCCCCAGAGATGCATTTGGCTATGGTGGCTGGCGTTGCTAGCTTCATATTTCTGACTATGTAGCTGCCAATGACCAGAGTCGGTTTCTCAGCGCCCAGCCGCCCTGGCTTTCCGGCTGCTCGGGAACTGCTGGAACAGTACAAGCTACGCTAGGTCGGCCCGCACCAGCAACTGGAGGCTGGCTAACTTCAGCGACAGATTTGTTTTCCATGGTGTGGAGCCACGTTTCCAACTCACTAAGTCTTGCCTCCAGCACAGCAAGCAAACTACATTGATTACAGGTACCACTTCCTACCACCTCCTCTCCTTTTTCATATCCAGGATCATCTCCTTGGTCTTGTCCTTGTTGAGAGTGAGGTTGTTGCTCTCACACCACTCCACCAAACTGGCCACCTCACTCCTGTACGCCGTCTTAACCTCCCCAGAGATCAGTCCCTTGATGGTCGTGTCGTCTTTGAACTTCAGGATGGTGTTGTCTCTGTGTGAGGCGACGCAGTCATGTGTGAATAATGAGTAGAGTACTAGGCATGACAGCACACTTTGTGCACATCTGCTGATGAGACAGACAGTGGAGATAGATGTGTTGGTCATTCCCACGGAGGTGCCCTTGTAGTCCATGATGTGCTGCAGGCCCTACCACATGCGCCTGGTGTTGGTGGAGTAGTAGCCTTCCAGCTAATGTTGGTACTGCTTTTTGGCTTCTTTGATTGTTTTCCTCAGTCTGTATTTTGATGATATTATTCTCATAATACTCTCAGTCTCTCTCTCTCTGTACAGAAACACAGATATGTGGTCTGAGAATATGTTGGTGTAGATGTGATCCAGATCCTGTTCTCTTGTGGAATGTTGACATGCTGGTAAAACTTGGGTAGGACAGTCTGTAGGTTGCAGTGGTTAAAGTCTCCTCCGATGGTGAAAGCAGCATCTAGATGAGCCGTCTCCTGGGTGCTGATGATGTCGTGAAGTATGCTGAGGGCTGCAGCAGAGTTAGCGTGTGGGGGGGGTGTAAACAGCAGCCAAAAACACTACACTGAATACCCGGTCTGCATTTCAGCAGCAGCAGCTCCATATCCGGCGTACAACACACCATGCGTTGTTTACAGCTAAACACACACCTGGACCTCAAGCTGTGAGACACACCAGAGTTTTGTCCTGTTGTTGTAAAGGAACTTTGAGTGTGTGATCGTCTATGCTTGTCCAGTGTTCCTATGGAATCACAATGGAGCTCAGATTATAAAACAAATGCAGGTAGCAGTGAAAGGGAAATTATAATACATGTGGTATAGGAGGTACTTTTGGAACCTACTGGCACAGTCGGTGGCCAGAGTGCTGACGAATGAATAGTTGCCACTGCTGCTGTCATCACCGTGGTGTCTGGTTTTGTGTCTTGTCAGGGAAGAGAAATGCATACAGTGAGCTGTGGCCATCCTACTTTATTAAGCTACACGCACACAACACACACACACGCATAGAGATCTGGAGATGGATGGAGATGTGGTAACATCTTTAAGGCAACACAATTAGGAGATCAGAAACAGAACTACATGAGATGCAAAGACACTATGAAAAGATGTTAACTATGTAAAGACTACAAAGAACAACAAAGAGAAGAAAAAATAACTAAAGAGATGCAAAACAACTACACGGAGATAAAAACATCAAAGAAATAAGAAAAATTAGTACAAAGAGAAAACAATAAGAGATAAAAAGGGACAACAAATAGATGAAAAATGGCCACAAATGGATGCAAAACAGACTACAGAAATACACAAAATGCTAAATGTGCTGCAGGAGAGATGCATCAAGAAAATGGAGATGAGGGTTTTAAATGAAAGGAGAAGGAAATTGAGGTGAACTGAGTGCCAGTGGGTGTCCTCATTCAACAGTGACTTGCAGCAGCCATTAATCAGTATTATAACACCTTAGAGGCTTAAATCTTAATCCTCTATTCAACCCATTCACTATTCAAGGTGCAGCTAAAATTATATCCACTGTATTTGGTTTACATATATATCGCACCAGATTTTGTTCCATAAATGTGGCCCTGCCCTAATCTACATTCAACCATTGTCCTCTGGGGTTCGGTCGCGGTGGCAAAAGGTCAGGCAGGTCACTTCCAGACATCCTTCTCCCAATCCGCATCGTTCCTTCCAGCAGCGACGGTGCGGTTTGTTCACACTTCTTCGCTGGGCTTTTTGTCTGATTTCTGGAATATACCACCTATTATTCTTTAGAAGAGATTCCACTGCCGCTCAACGGTGGCAACCCCTCACTCTGTCTGGAGTTTCCGGAGGCTCTGGAGGCTCTTTTTTTTTGAGGATTTGCAGATTCCTGCATCTGTATCAGCAGCGGAATCTACTGCTGTGTCTCTCACCGTGGACTTCCACTTGAGAGACTGAATGCAAATAACGTGCTTTGCTCCAGACCTACTGCTGGGGCTCGTCTTTAGCCGGCTGAGTGACCATGGATGTGTGTGAGAAGTGTCAGCCTGTCTACTCACAGATAACTGAGGACATCCGTCATTTGCAAGAGGAGCTAAGAAAAACGCAAGGAAGTAAGAACTCTTCTTGCATCTCTCTACTATCACCACTGGAAAGCCTAAGCACATTTCTTGCTCCTCAGCCTTAGCCGCACCGGACCCCGACACCCTGGTCAAGGTCCATTCTTCTTGCAGGTGAGTCGGCACATGAACAAACAGTGCATAATTTCAGGCCCACTGCCTTCCCCTTGTTTTGGTGGCGTAAAGTTCAACCGTCTATGACGACTGCACATCTGGCTTGAGGGTACCAGAACCATCCCCTATGTAGACAGCTTCGCCACCTTCAGTAACAGAACTGATCTCTTTAAATAGGACTACCTCCAACCCAATCATGCAGGATCCCATCTTCTATCTATGAACATTAAACTCACACCACACTTCTGTAAAGCCTTCACCCACTGACATACTGTGAGTCCCACGCCAACATCTCATGTACAAATTAAGCCCCCACTGTCTGGCCTTGCTAAAACCTCTCCTTGCCTGCCCTCTGCTATAGCCACCATCATTTCCTACCACAGCCCCTCTACAGCACGTTGAAACATCACATCTTTCTGCCTCTAATCTTTCATCAATCTTTAATCTCTCAATAAAAAGTCTTTTTTTATGTCACGATTTTATTACTTATAATAATCTAGACTTTTTTTTATTAACACTGAGACTTGGCTATCTCAGGGAGACTGTTGTCCTCTTATTGAAGCAACCCCCTCTGATTTTACACACCTCCATCAACCCCAGCTGTCAGGTAGGGGAGGGGGGTTGCATTTATCTACAGAAAAAAAATGTAAATGCACTCCCATTGCACATAGTTGTTTTGCATGATTTGAACATCTTGGTTTTATGATCAACTCCAAAAGATCCAGTGATGATTTAAATGATCTACAGACCACCCTGGCCAAACAGTGTTTTTATCCAAGAGTTTTCCGAGTTACTATCTATTTGTACATCCAAGTACGACAAAATTCTTATTTTAGGTGATTTTAACATACATGTCCGCAGCCCCTCTCAGTCTTTTGTCTCTGATATTTTAGAATTCTTTAACCTCACTCAGGCAATACAAGAACCCACTCACTGTAAGGGTCACACCCTTGACCTGGTTTTATATTGTGGGTGTTAGTCCTGACAACTTTTTGACCAAGGATATCTGTGTGTCCGATCACAAAGCAATTTTATTCGATGTGATTTTATCCCAATTATCTTTTACTCACAGTGGACCTATTCGCCGCTGGGTTTTTAACTCCTTGTCTGCTAGCAAGTTCTCTGAGCTCTTTACCACTTGTTCTTTAACTGCCCCAAATCCAGATTTTAGCACAGAGTAGCTGGTCTCTCTTTTTAATCACACCTGCCAGACTGTTCTGGACTCTATCTGGAACAAAATAAAACAAATGGAACATTTGGTTAAACGAATCCAATTAAAGAGGGACTAGAGGAGAAAATAACGAAAATGGAAGAAAACTGTTCTACTTGTGTTTTATGAGATCTGGAAAAAATTTGCAAAAGGCAGTTAAAGAAGCAAGGACATCCTTCTTTTCTAATCTGATTTTAAGAAATCATTCTAACCCCAGAATTTAAATACGGTTACAGATTCTGTGATCACACCATCTCCTGTCATTTTACTGATCTACCCCGGGATGCACGAGACATTCATCCGGAGGTGGGAGTTAAAGACCTCCTTGACAGGGTCCTCTACCAGACACTCCCAGCACATCCTCACTACACATTTGGGTTTACCAGGTCTGTCTGGCAGCCCCCTCCCCCCCATCTGATCCAACTCACCACCAGGTGGTGATCAGTTGACAGCTCTGCTATGTCTGAGACATACGGCCGCAGATCCGATGACACAAACACAAAGTCAACCATAGATCTTTGGCCTAAGGTGGTTTGGTACCATGCACACTTATTAATCACCCTATGCTTGTACAAGGTGCTCGTTTTGGTAAATCCATGCGTAGCGCAGAAGTCCCATAACAAAATCACCACTCAGCTGAGATCAGGCAGGCCATTCCCCACAGTCACCCCCTTCTAGGTTTCTCCATCGTTACCCACGAAAGTTTCCCAGTAGAACTATGGAGTCCCAAGACGGAGGCCCTTCCAGGATGCCACCCAGACTCCAGGAGGGCCAGACAATCTGAACTGCTATTTGGTGCATGAGCACACACAACAGTCATAGCCTTCCCCCCCAGCAACCAGTAGTTGCATTGAGGCAGCCCTCTCGTTCGCTGGGGGTCCACACACCCACGCGGCGGCTCCCACCCTGGAAGGTTGGGAAACAGTGAACTCTAGTTTGGCAGTGATAAACCTTGTAACAACCAAGACATGAGACACCTAAATCCATTCTCCCATACTGCATACTGATTTTCATAATAGCTTGCAGAATGAAACTCTTATGTTGATTTATTTTGCAGCATGCTGTCAGGTTTAGCTGATTTTGGAAAGTGGCTTGCTTGGAGCACTCTCCTCAAGCCCATCATGCAGGTAACTTTTCAGTTCAGTGTTGTTGATCAGAGTGCATATTGAGCGACTGGATAGCTTATTTCTTGCCTCAAAATTTCTTCAGAAACAGACTGCAGTACATGAAAGTTTATGTAGCTTTCTAAATCACCGCTGTTTATACAATGCATTGTGCATTGCATTGTGGGACACACTTCTTGAGGCAGTGTTAAGGGATAAAACCCTAGTCCCAGGGCCAGATGGGGGACTGGAACCATCACCATCCGGTTAAGTTTGATGTCAAAATAAAGCAGTCTTGAAAAATAGGCACTGAGGTCAGACAGAATGTGTTGCAAAAGAGTTTACTATGTACAGACATACAAAGTATACAGCAATAAACCCAAATAGGTCCCAGAAATACATTTGTGAATAGCAACTACTCCATGGTTGCTGAAGGACTTGCACTGTAATATTTTCACCCATCCTGCATTACAAATGATAAAAAAATAAATCTAAATGAGTTCAGATGATGTTGTGTGGTCTGTCACAATTAAACCAACGACTTGCACACACTTACACATGTTTTTTTCACTCACTCTGCTTTCTGTTGTGCAGCAACTGGCTAATGAACAAAATGATGAGCTCTTCAGACATAATGTCCTATCTGTAATAGATAGAAATATCAAGTTGATTCTGTGTTCCTCCAAATGGAAATATATTGGTGCTAGTTAAAATAAGTATGATGGGGACAATAAAGCAGGAATGTTGTTCTCTTTCTTCAGCAAATAAATCACCTAATCAAATATTTATGGCCTATGCCACTATAACACCAAAGAGTGAATACAGACTGTCATCATGATATGATAATCTTTATTCTTTGACATTCTGTAGACAAAATGAATACATAAAATGACAATCTCCTCTTCTCAAATATCAGACAAGAAAAATGACATGATCTTCCCCCTCTTCTCCCCCATCCGTCTTCCTCGAATGAATTTTGTATAGTCCCTCACAGACACCAACTGCAGATGACGTGTCCATACAAACCTGTAATCTTACTGGAAACTGGACTAATTTTCAACACCACAAACGTTTACAGGACATAATCGAGTTAGAAAGTCGGACCGGCAAGTTAGGTAGTTAGATCAACTTGAAAAATGTTCTTTCTTACCAGTGCATTTGTTAGATACCATACAGTCCAAGAAACATTAAGCAGCGAAAGGGTTTATAAGGACGCACAAAGATCGTTTCAGCAGACAAGCTTCTGTGCAGCTGTCACAAGACACATTGCAGAAAATAGCCACTACACACATTGTGCTGTCCTTTTTGCTCCATTGCTGTCTCCAGCTTCACCTTGTAAGTCTTGTGTCAAAGCTGCTGCTCTGGAATTCCACAGAGAGAGAAAAGTTAATTTAGCCAAATCTGGGATTGTACATGTAGAAAACATATCATATACATAAAGTCTATACCTACTTTATACAGAAGTGTATATGCTCATAGCTCATATATACATAGACATATAAAGACAGGGGGACAGGGAAAGCTTCTGATGAAATTCTGACACCATGGAGGGATGTGGAAGAGCAGCAGCAAACAGATCAATAATGCCTCCTGTGGTCCTGCTGGACCTTAGGAGGCAGCCCCAGTGCCTCTCTTAGCTTCTGCTTTCATTACCTCTGTGAGAAATAGGGAGTGATATAAGCGAGAGGAGGGAGAGAAACCACAGTAAAGGGGAGGTGTGGGTGGAGCAAAAAAAAAAAAAAGGATCACTGCTGGACATTCACCGTGAAGGTGCATGACACCTGGTGGAGGTTTTACATATTTTTTTATCATTCTTAGACAGTTCTGCCCTCACAGTTGTGGTTATAAAACACAGTACCTGTTCTCTACCTTCTATGATCAGATGAGCAATGTACAGAGCAAAGCATAGTGTTATTCGCTGGTATTCAATGACCAATGATGAAATGTAACTAAGTACATTTACTCAAGTACTGTACTTAATTATAATTTTGAGGTACTTCATGTGTGTTAGTCAATACTAGTTACTTTACAGATTAAGATTTTACATACAAGTTTATAGAATATGACAAGGCTGTAGATTAAGATTAAGATAGACTCAGTTATATAAAATGGTTACATGTAGCTACCCTTTTTATTCAAAGCACAACACTAATAAACTACATGAGCCAATAGTAGCAGCAGAGACAGTACTTTTTTGATCCCAAAGAGAAATGAAAGTCTTAAAGCAGCCATTTGACATAAAGCAAATACAAAAACAATGAGGTGAGTAAAAGCAACAAATACAGTTAATGGTTCAATTGTATATAATAATTAAATAGACTAACACAAATAGAAAAAATAAATAGTAAAAATACAAATAGAATAAACTGGAGATGTAACCATAGCTTCAATTGTCACACACCAGGAGGATAAAAAGGCACTAGTAAGAAAAGAAATATGATATTAACATCATAATTTTGTTCAACATCCCCAGTGTTTACACGTATCAATCTTATGATTATAAAACATGAAATAAAAGTAAGTTTTGCGATTCAACTGGCATAACAGCTGGAACTGGTGGAACAATCCCCAATTGGTTGAATAATTTTGAGCCTGCAGTAGTCAGTAAAAGTTTGGAGAAACCACTTGTTGAGCTACTTCAATTGTTATTTGTGTTCATTGAACACAGCTGAACATTTGTAAATTTTGCCAGTACACCTAACACCTTGTGTTTGCAATAGGGGTTGAATAATTTTGAGTGCAACTGTTGCCTCACAGCAAGAAGGTTCAGGTTCGAATCCACGTTTGAACCTGGGGTCTTTCTGTGGAGTTTGCATGTTCTCCCCATGCTAGCGTGGGTTCTCTCCGCATACTCCGGCTTCCTCCCACACCCCAACATGCACATTAGGTTAATTGACTGACTCTAAATTGCCCGTAGGTGTGAGTGTGAGTGTTTGTCTGTCTCTTTATGTCGGCTCTGTGGTTGGCTGGCGACCAGTCCAGGTACCCCACCTCTCGCCCAAAGTCAGCTGGGATTGGCTCCAGCTCCCCCGCGACCCTGACGGATAAGTGGTATAGGATGGATGTACATGGACACTACCAGTGCCAAAACAAGAGAGAGGTCTCTTGGTCTGCTGCTTTCTTGGCAGGATGAACCAGGCTAGAAAAAGGTTGTAGTCTTAAATTCTTATCCTTGTTATGTTCTGATTGCAGGTTGGAGGAAAGCACTTCCTTCTTTGTTTCTTGCTAGTTAGCCGCTTGGCATTAACTTGCTTGTGCTCATGTTTACTTGTAAAGTTATTTGTAAAGTCAGCTGCCAGACTTTGTGCCATACCAGCTAGAATCAACATAAAACATGGTTATTGAAATTAAAGTATAGTAAAATGATTGTCTATCTATATCAACATTTAAAATGAGTGATCACACAGAAAGGTAGAGCTGATAGAAAGACTGGGGCACCTAGCATACATGGCACCACATTTTGGTATTAGCTAGATTTTCATGAGTCTGGTGAGGTCTGTGACTGTTGATGGAAGGTGGGGGAGTTGTCTGTCCTCCAAACCTAGTATCACAGAACATTGTGAAATAGTCATGAAATTTAATCTAAATGCAGTGTAATGACTAGTTTGGGTGTACTAGATATGTGATATATTCAGCAGATATCTTACAATCCTAGGGTATTAAAAGCCTTTTCCTAGCAGAGATTGGGTGTATGGATTCGGCAGCAATTCAAAATGGAATAAATCCAGCTGACAGCAACGACCCAAGTCAAACACGCCCACAACACGGTAGATTTTTTTTTAAAGATACAAATAACACAGCCGAATTAGTAATTAATTTTTCAGAACTGAAGGAGAAAAAAGTTAAAATGGATGGTCGTAGCATTAACTGCTCCAATTGTAGCCTTATGCATAACTTTTTGATCAACAGCGGACCCTCGAGACCGCCACGGACTGATGTGGATTGATAACACAAAGAGAGAAAACACAGATCAAATCTCTGTGAATAATGTAGCGGTTAAAGTTACAAGAATAAACATAATATGACAAATAACAGAATAGCTTCTGTGCTCCCAGGTCCTACAAAAGTCTTAATGGCAGAAAAAAAGATAAGATAATACCAGAAAATACATTAGTTCGAAAATTGTGCCGAAAGACATAAAAAATCATGTCCACGGACACATATTAATAGATTACGTGACTATTTCACAAATGTCTTTTAGAGTGGGTTACCCCTCCACTGCAGTCTCTGCGGGGATGTTGCGGCTTGTGTGTGTCTACGACAGTGGGAGGACAGGGTCCTCTTTTTTTCCCTTTCTGCTCTGAAGATTCTCTCTCAAAGTGTTGGGCAGTGGTAAAGGTCCTGGAGGGGATGTCTGTGCAGCAGGAGATATTTGTGGTTTTTGTCAGCCTTTCCCCTCTCTTCCCTCTCATCCGAGTGTTGTTATTTTTCTCATAAAAGCCTCTGAATCAAACCGTTGAGGAGCTCTGATGCTCTAAAGACAATGTATATTTGAGTCTCAGAAGCAGCAGTCAGTCCCAAACTGCTATGTTGATTTTTTTTGTACCAATTGTGGAAAAAAAAGCATCATAAATCCAGGTTCATGACAATAGCCCTGCTGCGCTTTTGGCTATATTGACATTTAACATGCAGTTTGAGTCATGTCATACCAAACCCTCGGCGAGCAAGTGTAAGTCCTTGTTTTGCTGAAACACCAAGCCAGTGTTGCATTTTGCTTTTTGTGTGACAAAAATGGAACTGTAGTCTGTAATGTAATTGTGGAGGTGGGGGCTGGTTTCGAGCTCAGCTGCAACAGGGAGAGTTGCAGAACTGGCCCAGGAGATGGCACGGGAGAGAGGTCATCAGCTCTAACACGCCTGGAAACATTCATTGTAAATTGCCTCTCTCCCTACATATAAGGAGTAGCACGCCAGGGCCGGGGGGGACGACACACGGCCAGGAGTAGCGGACCGAACCAAACTCTGGGTCAGCGGCAACGGCAGGACGCCGCCCTGAGTGAAAAGACTGGTCTGGTGGTCAGTGGGTGCTGGGGGAATCCACGAGGGACACGATCTCATGTTACAGTAATGTATTGCCTGTGTTCCTGTTTTATTTTACATGACCCTGTACATAGCTTTGTTTGTAACTGTACTTTTTGTACCTTAGGCTTTACTGCACCTTTGTATGGAGCAATCTTTGCAGAGTACAGATTTGTGTGATTAAAAAAGGCTCCCAAGCTGTAGTAATTAAAGCAGTTTATATACCTCTGTAAGGAAAACAGTGGTGGCCTCTGAGCCCGCTGAACCATGTTCCTCCTCTGACAGGATGTGAATTCACTGAGTAAAGATGTGATGTGAGATTTACCCCAGTTTTAGCCCCGGGAGACAAGGCCCTTGCAACGATGATCCCAGTCATCCCAAGGTCAGGGCACTATTGCACATCATTATCACTCCTCTGTCATCCCTCTCTTGCTCTCCATCTCCCAGAGGAAGTCCCGGCTACTGCCAGTAGATGATGGAGGAAGAGTAAGGCTTGTGTCATTATAGCGCCACACTAAACCCAAGCGACGGTCTGACAGGCTCAAACACACAGGGGTTACTTTAGTGATCCGTCATGTTCGAGATGAGAAAAACTGTGACCTCCTGAGGGAGAGAGGGGGCAGCTGAAAGCAAAAGGTTCTCCAGTGTGTTATGGAACGGGAGTCTGTAGCAAAAAGGTGTGTCGAAATGAACTGGGACTGCAAAGTTTGATTAGTTTTATATGAGGAAAAGTAAAGGTGAAAGTCATGGCCCAATGGTGCAATGTGTTGCCCAGTTGCAGTTGTTATCAAATGACCATAAACAACTGAAAAAAAGTTCATATGATGCTTGTGGTGTGCAATGATCCGCCAACAATTTCTAATGAAGTTAAGTGACATTTGCATAGTTAATTTACTGTGCAAGGAACTGTGCAAAACACAAGTGGTCTAGTTAAGTGAAATATCTGCTTGGATAAAAGCTCAGTTTTTATTCACAGAGCTGAGCAGGTATCTGGGAAACATCTATCTATCTATCTATCTATCTATCTATCTATCTATCTATCTATCTATCTATCTATCTATCCATTATCTATACTGCTTATCCTTAAGGGTTGTGGTGGCTGAAACCAATCCCAGCTGACATTATATTTCAGATACAGGTTTGGATAATTTATGTGCATCAATTACTAGAAGTCTTTTTCCCAGCAGCCACTTTGACTATGTTGTGTTAAAGTGTTCCAGTAAGAAGACATTCTGTATTCATTCATTTAATTATTTACACTTGTTTTTCCTCCTGTGACGTGTTGTGCTCGGTACTGTGCGTAACACAGCGGCACAAAATATGTTGGGGTTTGCACCATCTCTGGGGCAATTTGGTAATCAGAAAATTTAATAATTATCAAAAATAATTAATGATTGTATTGATTAATGAGACTTAGTGTAAAGTCCACCTCGATTGGGGCACCACTTCGATGAACTGATTCACTCTCATTAAATAACTATCAATGTGGTATTACGACTAATAATTACCATATTGATAGCTATTAAAAGGATTTCGGAGTTCTTGACATAGTAGAGGTTGGCAGTAATATAGGTAAGATGGAGGACTACAAAAAATGGTCACTCCCTACAAAATGGCTGCCAGCCCTGGTGTGTGGGTCAGAGGAAGACAAAAGGCCAAGCCATGTGCTGTGGCTTTTAGCTGTATGTGTGATTGTGTAGGATGAAGGTGCCAGGTTAGGGAATGGATGGTTAGTTGCATGAAACACCTGTGTCTGTGTCAGCTAACTAACATCAGCTTAACTTTATGGCTACACAGTAAACTTCAAACACATCACAATAATCAAACTCAATGAACATTAAAGCAAATCAAAACCAATACCTTCACAGCAAAGGAGAAGGCAAAGGGGTCCAGAAGGCTGCAGCTGTGAATCTGACAGCAGATGTGGACTTCCAAGAATATGGAGGCCTATCTATGCTTAACATGCCATTATATCAGGAGGACACCCTAAATACCATCTTGCTAGGTGTGGAACATTTTCCACACAGTCACACAGCCGACAGCTTAGCCCAGGCAGAGGATAAAATCATGAAAGAGTGGGGGATCAAGGGTAAGGGGAGGTGCTTGGTCACAGATGTTGCATCCAACATGAAAACCTGTGCAACGACACTGCAGGTCAAGGACAGCATCCGTGTCGCCCATTCTCTCAATTTAGTGCTTAAGTCGTTTGACCAGGTGCCCATCCTTGCAGATACGTGAATGTGACGCAATTGAGGAAATGTTAAAGGTGTTGGCCCCTTTCCACCAGGCCACAGTGGAACTGTCTGAGGAGAAACGTTTGTCAGCCTCAAAAGTAATACCTCTCATGAAGATGCTCCACCACACAGTCCAGTGTGAGGCCTCAAATTTACCCTGCCAAACTGTTAGCTGACAGCCTAATCCGCCGACTCAGAGAACATCTGGCCAGTTTAGAGACTCTGAGTGTGACGATGCTGGCAACATTGCTGGACCCCAGGTTTAAAGTCCTGGGGTTCCACAGCCAGCTGAAAGCAAATGAGGCAGTGAAACGACTGCGGATGAAATGTGCTAATGTAGTTGCACTGCAAGATATTCCTCCACAGATGCCTCAGCCACCTGGGATGCTGCTGCACTAGGGGCTTCAGCAGCATCAACATCCAGCTCAGGTAAGTGTTCATATGATGTGATCTATATTTGTGAGTGTTTGCTGCAATACTATTATGTACTCTTTTGTAGGTGGTAGTAACCTGTGGGACCTGCTTCACAGTACTGTGACTCCAGAGTTGTTTTCCACAGCCCCATTGAGTTCTTGATGAAGGCTGTCACGGTCCTGTTGACACATTTCCAAGCATTCCAGTATTTGTGTGTGTGGCAATGAGTCGTATGCTTTCTTGTAGTCAATCTAGGCAGTGCACAGTTTGGTCTGCCTGGTTTTGCAGTTTTGAATGACTGCTCTATCAACAAGTAGCTGGTGTTTGGTTCCCCTGATATTGCTACCAATTCTATTCTGCACCTTGCTCATGAGTTGGGCCATGTGCCTACTCATCTTAGCCACTATAATCCCTGACAGGAGCTTCCATTTTGTACAGAGGCAGGTAATTGGCCAATAGTTCGTGCCCTTCTGGGGGTCCTTCATGATCAGGACCTTCCGCCCTTGGGTTGATCACTCTGGGTAATCACTCTGGGTGGGTCCCATCCCTCAGTGGTTGGTCCACTTTTATTACCAGGAATTTACATCATATCTTAAAGAGCTCATACTAGAGCACTGCACTCCCAGGATGCAGGCCTACTTGTAGCTCCTAAAGTCCTTAAAAGTAGTGTGGTAGGCAGAGATTTCTTCTATCAGGCTCCTCTCCTGTGGAGTCTTCTTCCAAACACTCAAGTTTAAGAATAGGCTCAAAACCTTCCTTTATAGTTTATATTTGTGGCTGGCTCGGACCAGCCCCAAATTATACTGCAATAGGCTTAGACTACTGGGGTACTTCCCATGATTCACAGGGCTCCTCTCTCCTCTTCTTTCTCTCCATCTCTGTTTCATTTCCCTTTAATATACTGTATGTTTCTGACTTGATATGTTCCCCTGAGCCTTTTTGTGCTTTCTCATCTCTCAGTTTCCTGTGGATTGTGGTTGTGGCTGTGGCTCTTTGGCTTACACGGATAACTGCTGCAGATTGTCAGCCGCCATAATTTTTCACTTTTTACTATCATTACACTCTGCACTCTGTGCAGGGTTCTGTCTGAGGTTTTTTCCCATGAAAGGGGAGTTTTTCCTTGCCATTGTCAGCTGAAGCTTGCTCATGTAGGGGTTCTTGAATTCTTAATTGTGAATTCTTGAATCATTGGGTCCCTCTTAATGAAAGAGTTTGGTCTACACCTGCTCTTTTATGAAAATTGTCTTAAGATAACATTTGTTATGATATGGGGCTATATAAATAAAGACTGATTGCTTGATTGATTGATAAGGTCATTTGGAGCCAGAGTCTTTGCAGTTGAGATTAAGAATGGAGTTGAGGTATCAAAACCCTACCGATACACCCTCCTGACTCAATCCTGGGTTAGGGTTAGCTGTGAGTCATGACATGGCATAATGTTTTTTTAGTTTGACCTATGTTCCATCAAGCCAAGGTTTAAGGGCTCAGTGGGTCGTCCAACAATGGGGAGATTGGCGCATCGATCCTTGGCTCCTCTAAGTCAGTGTGTGAAAGTGTCGAAACCCAATTTGCTTTCAGTATTTAAAATAACCACAAATAATAAAAAAGGTTGATATTGAGTTGAAAAGAGAAGATCAGTTAAAGAATAAAAAGGGTAGAGTTATATGACTGGAATGTTCAGTGAATTTTTATAGCCGCCCTTGCCACACATTGCATGCTGCATGAACGTGCACTCGCCATAATGTGCCAGTGTGGCTAGTGAATGTGATAAAATTACTGCTTTTCCACTGATGCTGGGAAATATGACAAGATGCCACTTATTTTCAGTTATCACAAATGGGGCCATTATCAAGGGCCATGCTAGTATGTTTTATCCTGTTGTAGAATAACTGGACCTTCCTTGGACCTGCTCACAAAATGAACTCCTGGCTACACCGCTGACTTGTGCAAACCAAGCATCCACACAGACACAAATAATTACCCACACAAGAGGTCTATTCTCCTGCTGACTTATTGACTCTGACCCTCCCTACTGTTTTCCCCAAGGGCTTGCATTAGGTTAACAACCATGATAGGCAAATGTCAGGAGGAATGGTGAACGACTTGTGGTGTGCATGATTTATATTCTTCATTTAAATGGGAAAAAATACTTTAAATAGATTATCTGGGCAGACATTTACAGCTAGCTAGCAAACATTCTGAGTGCGTCATTTTGTCATTCTCTATACTATCTGCTTGTATGCTGCCAAGTTATTAAGGAGCTATCACACAAGAGGACTTATATGACTCACCTTTGATAGAAGGAGAAAGGAAAAATTATTTGAAAGATTGGAAAAGTTTAAAGAGGTAGAGCTTGAATTCTGACATTTAAGGAACAATGATGCAAGCCCAAATGTTTTTTTTTCTTGATATGAGAGTCTTTGAACATATCAGATTATGTTTCAGTTTATGGTATATCGCCATCATGGTTATAAAACCAGTTTCCAATGGGCATATAAGAAATGAATAATGCAGATGTGATGGATCAGATGGAAGGTGCTGCTGTGCTAACATGCAGCTCAAGCCACGCAAACACACTGTGATGGTTACACCACCCCTTCAACACTTGAACGCAACAAGTACAGATGCTGACTGGAGCTGTTAAAAGGTGTCCTGGGAAATGTGGGACATTATTAACTGATGGAGACAAGTGCAGCATTCCAAATCACATACTTTTACTAGTATGTACTGCAGCTATGGAAAACATAGTGTTGCATGCACTACTTTATCATAACTTTGACCTATCTGCCCATTTATCCATCGCAGTCCAAACTGAATATTAATGAAAAAATGGTTGGTTCTTCCTTTTCTTAAGTTGGAAATACAACAAAACACCATTCACTGAGGTCACTGGTGCTTGCTGTCATCTGTCTGTGCTGTCTCTGTGGCTCAGTTGATGTAACAAATCTTCCCCTATGCAGATGATTGTGGGTCATACAGCAAAATGTGACCAGATGCAGCAGGACATCCAAGTATTTTTGGCATACTGCATTTGACATGCCATGTATTGGGGCATGTTAAATGCTTTTCTGACATACTAAATAGTGTGGTAGTCTGGGTATTGGAATGCCCTGAGGTGTGTTAAAAAGTGTATTCTCCAAAAACCTTCAGGACTTAATGACTTGATTAGTCAAGAGATCCAATGGTAGATTTTTCTTCTACACTCAAATCCCCAGACAATCCTTGCACATCCTGAACCAACTCTAATTGGCTGCTGGAGGAGAGAACCTTATCTATGATCTGAAATCCTCTTATGGCTCAAAGCACTTCAAAGGAGGGAGTAGAAACTGACTTGACGGAAGATGTTACATCTGCAAATGTGAATGGTGAGCTCTTATCAAATGACAGGCCAAAGCGTCTTGGCTGCCTTGGATCAATAAAGATCCCAATCTCCAGCTCGACAAGCTGATGACGACTGATGAGTATCACCTTTAAAGCAAACCCATCGTCTTCATAGATCCACAACATGAAAATTGATGAGGCCTACAGGCTGTTCTCCTTGAATAAACCCTCCAGCTGATAAAATAGACACTGTGGTCTTAAAGGATTTGTCTTCGTGTTCTTCCCTCACATTGACACATCTAAAGTAAAGCTAACATTTCCTTTATTTACCCCACCCCCTCCCCTTTGTGCAGTTTGGAGAGTAATGGAACAAAAACAAAAGCCAACTGATCTATTTCCTGTGGCTGTCACCGCCATGATACCTGCCTGCTTCGCTGACAGCCAAATGATTAGACTACTTCAGAGGGGCTCATTTTCAAAACAACGCCCTTCAGCTTTCTCAAATATCCTTGAACACACAGGCAGAGCCGACATGCCTGTGCTTTGCCAACAGTTTATTTGGAGGTCTTGGAGGCAAACTGGAACCATGTCTTTTTTTTGTGTAAAGTTCTATTTCTTATTTTCTCTTTCATTTCAGAAGTGGGTCGTGATGGGCTGGAGCCAATCCCAGCTGACAATGGGTGAGAGGCAGGGTACACCCTGGACTGGTCACCAGTCAATCTCATGGTTGACATATAGAGACGGACAACCACTCGTGCTCACAATCACACCTTCAGTCAGTTCAAGTCACCAATTAACCCAACCTGCATGTCTTTGGACTGTGAGAGGAGGCTGAGAACCTGAGAGAACCCACGCAAGCACAGGGAGAAAATGTGAACTCTAAACAGAAAGGCCCGAGGTTCAAACTGCAAAACTGCCAGCAGATTTGAACCTGGAACCTTCTTGTTGTGAGGCAGCAGTGCTAACCATCACACCGCTGTGCTGCCATAGGAATACAAATACATCCAATAAGAAATACAGTAATTTGATGTGCAGGAAAGGAAGGAAGCCTAAAAGGCGTATTTAAAGTGCTTTCCTTATTTGAGAAAACAAAAATGTACTCATCTAAAATAAAAAAGAAAATCTCAAAGCACACACACACACACACACACACACAAAGGGCAGTAACACCTCGTCAGGCCTTACTGCTGAGATTTTGTATGATTTGACAATGAAATGATGAAGCTCCAAGCTACCTGTATGCGTTTAGATGCTTGGGTGAACAGCATTCTATATAGTTTATTTTTCATAAAAGAGCATTGTTTGTATTCTTCAGTAATCCAGGGTTTCCCTTTGGTAGAAACTTTATTATATTTTTATTTTGAAATAAGAGAAAAGCATTTCCCAGAGACAGAGGTAAAACTCTGGAAATGTCTAATAAACTTCATGAACATCTTGCATTTTGAAAACCTCACCCCATGAAACACCGTTAATCAAAGGCAATCAAAATTATGGCATATTGTTTTTTATATTCATATTTTTCCACTTGTAATATGTGTATTTCCGTTGGTATGAAAGCATTAGAATACAGGGAAATGATCAGTGATAATTCTAAACAACAATTCTTAAATAAATAGTTGTAAGTCCAGACATTTGATTTAGATAGTGTCAATAAGTGTAGCTGATGATTTATTATTCTGGTAGGTTTAAGAATCGAGGGATAAAAGAATGTTGGTATACTGCTTCACACCGGGGGGCCAAAGAAATGTTGTGCTCAGTACTGTGCGTTACATAGTGGCACCAAAATATGTTGGGTTTGGACCATTTCTGGGGCAATTTGGCTATCTGAAATAATAATTATCAAAGATAATTAATAATTATATTGATTTATGTACAAAGCTTGAGCTGGTAGAGCCTAAGGTGATCCAGACGAGAAGTCAGAGAGAGCTAAATAGAGCTGGCCCCTCAGGGGTCCATAGGAGAAATGTATGAGAGGGAAAGAACAGAGGTGGAGGCTGGAAAGCTGAGTCCAGGAGTGCACTTAGCACATATGTGTGAAACTAAAGGACTCTGGGAAACTGAGTTCAGAGAGGGAGCCTTTTGTTCAAAAGACAAAGAAACATGTGGTCCTCATCTTTTCTGGTGGGCCCAACAAGAAGTTTGAACAAAGGACATTAAAATTGTAACTGTATGTAGCAATTCACTTTTAACATTAATGTTGTTTCTGACATATCATTTCCAGTCATTAATAAAGGATATCAGTAAAAGTGCTAATGTCAGAATCAGATGGTCTGCAAATATAGCCTATTATAATAGTTTTCCCATGAAAAGGTAAGCACAGTACTATTTTAACAGACACTGATTGCACTGCGGTCTTATTCAAATATTGACTAAGCTCTTTTTTTCAGTGAAATTAAAACTGAGACTGCAACTCAGACTTTGTTCTCTCTGCAAGAATGCACAGCACTGAACTTTGAAATATCATCTTTTAGCCACATTTGTGAAAAAGCCATCACTGCAAATGGATAAGTTTGAGGTTCATAAATATTCTGTCAAATAATAGTTTTTAGAGAAAAGACTATGAATATTCCCGTGAAGGGTAGAAAAGGCATTTTAACTCAGAAGATTATCATGTGATTGATTATAAATTAAACTACTCAAGTAATTATTGGTATAACATTGGCAATATCATTTTGCATTAAGCATGATAAGTCATCTGGATTCATGTCATCATTCATTGTCATTACATTAATCAAAAGGGTTGAGGGCTAATAAATCAGACACAGAGGACTCAGACTCTCCAGAATTATTGCTAATGTTTGGAGAATTCATTGATTTAAACAAGTGATATGCATATGCATATTTGCATACATGCATTTCTGAACCAGATAACAACAGTAATGAGTTGGTAATGAGTATTTCTCCTTGGGGAGGAGGATGGTGAGCAGCCAACTTATACCTCAAATGGGCAATATTTCCTCCCAGTTGTTGAGCTCTCAGTTAGCAGGAGATCCTTTCTTTCTTTCTCAGACACTTTCGTTAAAAAGCCTTCACTGATAAAAGTTATTGCCATTATTCAAGTACTTTGCTTGTTTGAAAACGTCCTCTTTATCCTTGAAATTGAAATATCTTCAGCAGATCTTAGCGTCCTGTGAGATCATGTTTTCCTACACAATACATTTTCTTTATTTCAATTTTACTTTAAATTTTAGGATAAAGTATGCCATCAACAATCACGTTGCTTCTCTAGGCTAGGCTAAGTTTGATAATGAGATGGCTTTGAATTCCTCTGTTTTGCAAGCAATTCATCAAACATTTACCTGGTAACTGTTATGTCTCGACAAGTTTAGTTCATGTGTTTTCTGTTATTACCTGTTTTGCTGTGGCGTTCAACTTCTGCCCTTGTGTATTTCCCACTCCTGTGATTGTCTGCCCCGCCCTGATTGTTTCCACCTGTGCCCCCTTCCCTGGTGTATATATTGCCTGTGTCTTCTCTTGTCCTGTGCCAGATAGTCTTGTGCCCTGGTGTCGAGTGTTCCAGCATCCTAGTCAGTGTGTATATCTTGAGAGTGTTAAGAGTCCAGTGTAGAGTCCTTGTACTGATGGCGGGATGAAGGTTCATGAAGCACTGAAGCATCCCATCCAATCGGTTCACTCATGGCTTCATGGTGCTTCATTTACTCTACTGTGCCATCAAGTGGACAATAAATGTGAAACAGGCAGAGTGATTATGATGACACCATGGCTTTGGTGTGTGAACAAATGAATGAATGATGTTTGTGATGCCAATACATAAATTATTAACTTATCAATATGGTCACTGTCTTTATGATACAATGGCCGGGTCAAAAGGGAAAGTGGAAACAAATTGGGGAGAGGGTTGTGATGTGAATGTGCTTGTGTTACTTGGTTTGTGACTGTGGTATTGTTATTAGGGAAAACATATAACACGTAAAATAGGGACAACATTTTATTCATTTTTATTTAGAAATAAGTTTTCCACAGTGCTGGGCCTCAGGCGGTTTCTTTTTTTTGAGATGATTTCGTCTGAGCAAGAGTTACACTTGTGCTGTCACATTTATTTATATTACGCTACTATGTGTATTACTATGTGCATACCTTATTAGGAGAGATCAGCTCAAAATGTTCCCAGACAGGGGAAAGAAAAAAAAAAAAAAAGAAGTTTGAATAGATTGCAAACAAACGCACAATGAAGTCCCAAGTCCACAAAATGTGAGGGGGGGGGGGGGTGTTCCATTGCGTTTCGCTGCACCTTATATTTCGAAATGCAAGCCAAACCAGCGAACCATTTCCTGAATCGGTCACGTGGTGCGGGCTTTGAGCGTCACCGCACGCGTCATCAACACAAGCCTCGATTCACAAAAATCTACATCACTAGTGCCTTGTCTTTGTTGATCATATTCAACAGTAAACTGCACCTTTCCACCATCTCTTTGCCTTGTCTCGAGCATTTGAGTCCGTTGTCATGTGTGTGCTTCTGGTCGTAATGGTAGCAAATATCTCTCACCCTTGACTTGGGACACAAAAGACATGAGGGTGGGAATGAGAGATCATAATACTTACCTCTTACTGTTAGCCTGTGAGCTCTATCCCTCTGCCTACATACCTCAGTGTTGAGACGAGCACTACACCCTGTCAAGCAAGTTTCAATCCATGTGTTGGTATGAGGTCTGGGTAGGGAGATGCCCTCTTAAGATTTGAATTAATGTGATGCAAAAGCACAGTCTGGCATCAGGTATATAGTGTCTTGTACACTCCACATAATTGACTAAAAGTAAAGCATTCAAATGGCAGTGTTTATTAGCTATTTCAGTGTTTCTTTATGTCAGCATATCTCTTTTAGCCTCATGTGTAATTCATGGCCAACGATAAATCAATGCTTTTATTTAAGCCTTGCAATGAAGCAAATGTTATGTCTCGCCAAGTGAAGCTTAGTTCATGTGTTTTCTGTTATTTCCTGTTTTATTGTGGTGTTCAACTTTTCCCTCTCATTTCAGGTCCTTTGTCTTCCTGCCCTTGTGTATTTCCCACTCCTGTGGTTGTCTGCCCTGCCCTGATTGTCTCCACCTGTGCTCCCTTCCCTGGTGTATATATTGTCTGTGCTTTCCCCTGTCCTGTCCTGTGCCAGATTGTCTTGTTCCCTTTTGTCAAGCGTTCCAGCATCCTTAGTCAGCATTAGTGACAGTATCTTTTTGTGAGTGTTTTTCAGTCTAGTCAGCTTTATACCTATTAACAAGTATGTTTGGATAGTCTGTTTTGGTGCATTGTTGTTTGTGCAACATAAAACTGCAGCTTTAACCATCTGTTTTGCCTCATGTTGAGCGTCTGGGCACATCTTCCTGTCTGTGTGTGTGTGTGCTTCTGGTCATAATAGAAAAGACTGAATCGTTGACAGCTGGTTCTGCACAAAGTTTTAAACAACACTACGGACCACCGGTTTCTGCTTTCATGCACATTGACATTTCTGACCCTATCAAAATATTACGGTGTGACATTTTTTGGCAGCACCTATCAAACATGGGACTGGGATAAAAACTCTTGCAGTGGTAACATACTATGGATTAAATTCCTCTCTGATCTGATGGGTCACCAAATATATGAACTCAACCCTAAAAATGCTTTCTCAGAAATGGCCACGGATTTGGGTCGAGACCTTTTGTGTCACAGTGTCCGCAACAGTTGAACGGAAACTTCTGGGGCAGAAACAATAGAAGTTGGTGTAGAAAGTATCAGGGGACAGAGTTGAACAGGTCGGTAGGTTCATTTTTGACAAGCCTTGTTAGTTTGCCTGCCACCATAGAAGAAAACAGAAAAGGGGCGTCACACAACTCTTCTTAGTATGGATTTTTGGCCCAACCTCACCTACATCCAAGTTGATTGGAGAAGGTAAAAAGTCTGAGGATGAGTTTATTGTTCTCAATGATTCTGCCACAGATTTACTCAATATGAAGCACACAAGGTGTACCATTAGGTCACAGGACAATAATTGGGACTGCTGCTGAAACAGGTGTCAACCTTGGTCACAGGTGAAGCCAATCCTACTGAACGAGCAACAAAACAGCAGCACTCAACCAGGTAGCCGTACAAGTTGTGAGCTAATTTTCCCTCATTTCAGGCCCCTTGACTTCCTGCCCTTGTGTGTTTCCCACTCCTGTGATTGTCTGCCCCGCCCTGATTGTTTCCACCTGTGCCCCCTTCCCTAGTGTATATATATGGTCTGAGTTTTCCCCCCATTCTGTGCCAGATTATCTTATGTTGAGTGTTCCAGCAATCAAAGTCAGTGTTTGTATCTTATTGAGCGTTTGAGTCTAGTCAGGTAATATTTGTAGTAACTATTTTTGATTATGTCTGGTGCCTTGTCTTTTTTTGTTCTTGTACACCAATAAATTGTACCGTTTTACCATCTGTTTGCCTCATGTTGAGGATTTGAGTCTTCTTGGGTGTGCTTCTGCTCGTAACAGGTGCTGGCAGTGTTTGTGCCCAAGGTGAGGTCGTACAATATGTGCTACACCTCAACATAGCAGTTTTGGTTGGCATTAACCAACAGTATTGTAAATGGTTTTCCAAAGAGGTGTGAATGGGGTCAAGAATGAATCCTGCTGATTTTCACTGCAAATTCTGCACTTCTTCTCTGGGTATTTAATTCGCCCTGACACAATTGCAAGACTGGCATAAGAAACCATCACATACATCTTTAAAAAGTCATTCCAACAGTGTCTCTTTCGTGAGGCAGGTCACAGGTAATTGAAATCAGTATCAGGACCTAAAGGTGCAGAAGGAGGACAGAAATAGACTACTGAGGTTTGACAACTGGATCAATTCTCATACTGTTTTAACAAAGCCAAACAAAAGCAAGAGCGAGTAGTTAGGGAAAGTAAAACAAATAGAAATGGGAAGGAGAACCTGCAGAGGTTGATGAACTGGACGTTGAAGGTGAAATGTGGAAAAAGCTAAAAAGAACAGGATGAAGAGCTTCAAAGAATTGAAAAGAGAGAAGAGGAGATGCAGGTGGTGCAGCATGGCAGGGGATAACATGATGAATTAGGTGCGGAGAGAGAAGAGTGGAAGGTCACATTTCAAACCTACTCACACACAAGACGTGTGACACATGGCTGCGTCAAACTGCCTCCGCTTATCACATTAATTGCCTGCCCTACAGAAGCTGGGCAGATTCAAGTTCCTGGAGAGGATAAAAAGAACATCCTTGATTAAACTGATGAGATTAGATCAGGAGAAAACATTTGTAGAAAATACAAACTGCACTTCTTTGGTACTTTGGTTTTTTTTTTATTCAGTCAGTCAGTTAGTCAGTCCAGTCCAGTCCAATCATGCAGGGAATCCAGTCTGGCATTTTGCTGCTGAGTTATGGATGAATAATTGGCTTTTGTACAAACAGCTCAGTAGAATGGAATGATCAAGGAGAAATACAAGCAGGTTATAAATTGTAGGTCAGCTGCTGGTGGCGCACTGTCGGCACCATGAGAGGATCTGAAGACGTTTTGTCGTTTTGTGGGCTTTTGCAGCCAACAGCAGCAAAATTTGCACGCTTATACCTTCGACATCTTATTACCAGAGCTAGCAATAAGATAGAGCTGCAGAAAAAGAGACGATGGTCTATTCTCATAGTTTGAGGGTCTCTAGTGTAGCAGTTATACCTGCCTCACAGGAGGGCACCAAAATAATGTAGCAAAGTATAGGTCTCTCACTGGGGCACCAATAAATGTGGCAGGTTGACTACCATTTAATTAATTAATTAAAAGCTCTCGTATCAATAGGGGCACCACCCGTCATTGGACGGGAAATTCAACTTATTATTTTCTTAGCACAGATGGCTTCAGGTCTTTAACCTTAAGAATTAAGCATTAAACATTAAACAGTCTCAGTTCTAAATGTGTAAGTTCTCAGTGGCATTGATCCTCTTAGACCTTGTTATGAAGAAATATCCAGGCAGCGAAGTGGCGTTAATACACCTTTTTATTAATAAATGCTAAATATCAACATGAAACACTAATGACTATAAAGGCGGATAAGACAGAAATGACACTAGACAGACAACAATCAAGACAGAAGACTAACACTGCTGATAAACCTTTGGATTGGTGATAGTGAAATGAAACTGAATACGGATTGTACCGGAGGACGAGGGGAACCTGTCTGACTTTAAGAACGTTGTAGTTAGAACCACAGAGGATCCACTGACTACTCTCCCTGCAGATTTAGATAGATCTCAGAGCTACACTGACACCACATGTGAACTAACACCAGCTGTTATACTTCACGTGGGCCCTTGGTCCAGCAGCGATGCATCCAGCGGTGGTCCGCAGTCACACAGGCAGGGTCAGCTGTCAGCGTCCCTGGCAGGTTTCCAGGGGAGGAGGAGAGAGAGGAGCTCTCTCTGGAGGCTGAGACAGGAGGCTGGAGGGCCTTGGCGATGTCGGCTCAGTTCACTCGGCACCGTGGTTCAGGAACTTGAAGGTTCTGGTGGATCAGGATGTGCTGGTTCTTGGCGGTGGCGTCTGTCGGTCCGTTCGGACTACAGGACAGCCAGCGGCGTTCAGCTCTTAATAGGCAGGGTGCTGGACCTGGATCTGGATCTGATATTGGCCTCAGCTACAAAACTCATTTAAAGCTCACTAAGAAACACTTGTCGCTGGTTACACGCAACAGTTCAGAGGCAAACCCCCCCCTTTCCTCTGTCACAGGACAGTCCAGGAGGTCATAGGGCAAGTGAGTCAGCCACACTACTGGTTCGACGGGCTACACTAGATACACCGATACATTTACACATAAATGTTGACAAGATACTAAAAAGTAAATTTTTCATTATGTCCCCTTTAAGCTTTTAGAACACTGAGACATTTCCAAGTTTTCACCCATCTGATACTAATCAGACCATGCTCATGGATAGAACTTTTTAACCCACCCATAACTAGTGCAGATGTATTCTTTTTGTGAGATTCATAAAGCTGCATGTCTTCTTTTGTCTACAGGTGAGGACAATATCAGAGTAGTTGGGATGTGCTATGAATCAGTCTTTGCTGTTAGCAGCAAGAAATTAACAAATGCACTGAGTAATACATTTTGGTCAGTGGAAAAGGTGAGTGTCCTTTGATTTATTTATGATTTGATCAATAAATATGATTTGATTTATTCACACCTAATTGATTTCTTGTGTTTTTAGTCAGATTATGAAGAAAGGCACAATCATGCACTATGATTGTGACTTTATCTGTTTTAAACTTTCTCCTGGATAGCATACCACCAAATGGTCTTACTTCAGGCCATAGTAATCTTGGATATGGATACTGTCAGAAAGACCAAGTGTTAAACATCCAGGGAATCTTTTACACATTTACATAAATAGCATTTTTGCATGTGAATGGAATTCATATAGTATCACACTATAGGTCTTAATAGTGGGTTAGCTCATCATGTGTGTTAAATACAACAAATACAGCTGCGTGTAACACACATGCAGTCTGTGAAGCCAGGGTTTGCTTGTGGTTAACCACACAAGGTGACGTCTGTGCCCTGATCGTGCTTGTACCTTTTCCCTCTTTAGTTTGTTAGATGCCTGATTGGGCACACCTGCAGGTCTGCAAAGCTGCACTGCTAAGAGCTGTTTCACTGTAGCTGCACAGTGTGTGTGTGTGTGTGTGTGTGTGTGTGTGTGTGTGTGTGTGTGTGCGCATGGTGTCAACTATCAATCTTGTTTTCAGCTGAGCTTCAACGGAACAGACAAGCTCAGTACAACACTGTAACGAAAACAATAATTTGGCTCAGGTAACGTAATTGTGCAGTACTTCTGTGTGTGCGTTGAGTGACCACAGATTGCTGTGGCAGAATGAGTTTTTACAGTTGACAGCACAAATTGTGGTGAAATCTGTGGCTTCACATTGTTTTTCTGCGCATGCAAATATGCTTGTACACAGGGTACACACAGGGTAAAGCTCAGCATTCGGGGTAGTTGGGAAAGCTTCTCTCTCCGTTGTCCTTCGAGTTGCCTTGCATAAATTGGTTTCAGTGGCAGCAGCTCTGCCTGGTCCTCTGTCAGTTCTCCTGCCTCTATTGGCCCCTCTTCACATCAGCACTCACAAGTCACAGGAGAGCATCACATGGGCTGACAGCTGACGAACAGACTGAGACAATTTGGAGCATTGCTGACATTGGCTGTTGATGCAACAGCATATTTTCTCAAAGAGGTGTCGCTGTTTGTCAGTGCGGGCTTTGGCACAAGTTCAGAGGTGGACCCTTTGGTTAAAGGATTATGAACAAAAGTCAAAAGCCATTTTATTTTTAGGGAGGCAAGTAGCATCACCCACCCCCCTTCCCCCCGGAGAATGTATCGGCTCTGGCACCAGGTGCCATTATGAGGCTGGTAAGACATCACTTGAGCGAAATAGTAATGAAAAGTCTCTGGTCTCTTTCTCATGAGACCACGACCATATCATTTAAAATTTCTGCTTTAAACGCCACAGCAAAAGTAAACATACCATAACTACATGACTTAAGTTAACTGACATTAACGTCACCCGCTAAAATAATATATGCAAATAAAATGAATAAAAGTTGTCATGTGACAAAGTGGGTAAGAACTTTCCTTTACTCATCAGTTTTCCCTTGCATGTAACAAAGAGACAGAGCGGGTCCTCCACTAATCAGAGGATGGGTTGTTTGATCCCCGGCTTCTCCATTCCACATGTCGAAGTGTCCTTGAGCAAGACACTGAACCCAAATTGCTCCCCAAGCTGTGTTTCAGAGTGTGAATTAGACTCTTCCTGTAGGAATGATGGGTGAATGTGAATGCAGTGTGAAAGTGCTTTGAGAGGCCAAATGGATTAGAAAGGTTCTATACAAGCACTGCTCTTGAATTTTGAATTCTTAGAAATGGCTAAATGAGTCAACAGAGATGGTAAGGGACATAGAAACGCCTCTACTCATCTATTAGTCACCTTTACAGCCTCTAGTGGTGTCTGTACTTGCTCTTTTGCAAACTTTTCCAAACTCAAACTTTCCAACTTGTAGATGTATCATGAATGATGATGAAAACCTGAAGTGAAGACCAGCTAGCAGTGCAAGGTAGTTCTAGCTATTAGGATGATAAACTTGTGCAAGTCCATGGTCACCCCCGAACGGTCTTATCTAAGGAAGCCCAAAGAGAACAGTGTAGCGCAATGCCGTGACTGTTAAGACCGTCCAAGCCAGAACACTTCACTGTCCTTAAATGGATTAGTTTAAATTATTCATATCGGCACTGATTTGTGTTTGACTGAGGAAAACCAGCTCGTGCTTTTGCTATGCATGTCTTCAGAAAATGGAGATGTATGTGGATTGCAACATCACTTTTGCTGCAGAGCAACAAACTTTTTAACAATTTGATTAACCCTTTGGCAAAACTGCATCTTGTAGTGTCTTCTGATCTGGAAAAATGTTCTTCTCCTCATTACACTCAGCCTGTCTGACAGAGACTGGTAAGCTCTGAAAGTTAATAAACTATTAAAAGGGCAGAGATGGACAGGCGGGGGGGCGGACAGTGGGCCAATCATTCTTCATTCTTTATTTTCTTTTGGTATTTTCTTGGTGCTGTGGACATATTGCCTTGCTTGATTGCATTGTCACAACCCCCAAGGGGAATTGTTAACTCTTCGCAGGGAGAATGAGCTCCCAAGGCCTTCGGGGGGTGTGTGTGTGGGAGGCGCAGGCACAATAAGAAGTGCTGAAGGAGGCAGAAACATTTGAGGATGGAAAACACAGAGAGGAAAAGAAACTGAGGCTTTCACTGTGTGTGTGTGTGTGTGTGTGTGTGTGACCACAAATATCTAGGGGTGTACATATGAGGAGTGATTGTGATTTATTCTATGTGTACAGCAGGAACACAGTGTGTGTGTTTAGACACTGTATGGATTAAGGCTGATTTCAATCCAAACTGGTCACCCTTGACTACGTTAAGACATTTTAGAGTTGGCTGGATTTTGCCAGAATGGTCGTCATTAGACTTTCTATTTGAGCCTAACATAACCTGTGACTGTCCTCATGACAATCCATAAAATAATTTGACACTGCTTTTCCAGTTTCCTCAGAAGACAGTATAATGGTAGTGACTGTAAGCCTCACACACAAACACATGTGCAGTATGTGTGGATGAATATGCAGAGGTCAGCCGGCATGCTCACCCTAATGTAGATCACTATGTAGATAGCCATAATGCCTATTCCAGGCTACTGCATTCTGTGTGACCAAGAGCCAAATGTTTGAAATGATTTGTGTTAATTCGGAAAGTTAGAGGAGGCTTGAACTGCTTGTCCTGTCTAAGAGTCCTCATCCCTATCCCAGAAAACCGGAAGTGGTACGTACAAAGTTAATGGCATCCACGGAGCCACATTGACCACGTTTATTGGAAACACATGCAGCATACAAGGTGAATGTCCATATGTGCACTGAAATGATTATTGGCTGCTGTAATTATGCCTCCAGCCCATACTGGCTGTGAAGAGATGCCCTCCAGAGCTGATGTCAGTGGAGATGGGAGACAAACTAAACAACTTGTCACCGTTCAGTGTGACCATTCTGTGCAGCTATAAACATCTGGCCATTAGAAGTGTTTAAACTGAGCAGTGATTTGAGCATACCTGCCCTGTAAATGGAGACAATAGTCATTGTAGGAGGGTAAGTGTGAGTGCGTGTGTGTGTGTGTGTGTGTGTGTGAGACTATATCTGTGTGAGGTCGTTGGCATTCAAACTGATCATCTACCATTTATGATGTAACCAGGGACCAGGTATAAGTTCTTGCCCTCAGCAGAGTTGAAAGATTATTTGCAGGCCTCAGGTCACACACACACACACACACACACACACACACACACACACACACACACACACACTTCAATCATTGTATTATCTAGTGGCATTAGTCTTTTGCCTGGAGCTATCCTGCTTCACAGGGGGCAGTCTCAGGGACAGTATCCAAGCTGAGGAGTTCTCAGCCAGGCTGTGCTGTCTGGTGGTGATGGTAGTGTGGCAAGCATGCCTCAGCTCCAACACATGAGACCGAACAAACACACACACACACACACACACACGCACACACACCAGGGTGTCTGGTCATGCAGTGCTAATGTGGTCCTGCAGGATGCTGTAATCAGTGTTAGGTTTGTGGAGCGTGTCAAAACACTGAGGAGTGAAATCTCAGTCACAGGATGGGACCTGACGGTGCAGAGAGGGGGAGAGGATGAGAAAACAGGAGAGAGATAGCGCTGTGAAAACAAAAAAAACAAAAACCCAGAGATTGTAGCAGAGCGTGAGATTCAAATGTTATAGCTGGGTGAGGCGTCGGCCATGATTTAGCAGCAACAAATCGTTCCCACTGCCCTTGTGAGATGTTGCAGCAGCAGCAAATCAAACAGGAAAGTCTTCTCTTTCTGCGGATACAAAAGGGAGGATAAAACAACAGACCTACTGCATAACAATACATATCTATTCTCTACTGTCTCTGTACGTTGCCGCTGGGTCAATAATAGCGTTTAGTGTCAGTGACCCTGGGTCCATTATCCTGCTGGGGCCATGGTGTGCAGCCCTGAGATGTAAAGCATTGCTGTCTCCTCCTGTTTTATGTTCCACCCCACACTCCTGTGGCACAGGCAGCAGCTAAGACCTTCCTGTGGCAACAGTCTGCTCCGTGTGAAGAATAAGATTAGACTGATAAGTCACTGTACTGACATTTGATTGGAGATTTCAGTCTACTATGATGGTAGGTTGATTGATCAGGAGTTTATTGAAGGACCGATCAGTCGTTTTTCATGAGGAAACTAGAACTGCTTTTAATTTTGACAAGCACAATTTTTGCGTGAATGTTAAATCGAATAATCATCAATATAATTCTTCAGTTTTAGTAGGTTTGTGGTTTCAGACTTTTACAAGACAATTGAAAATCTGTATCATCAAGCTACAGTCATATATACAATGGTAAATTGACACCTCTGCTGGTACCTCTTTACACTGATAGTTTTAAGATTTTACTCCAACATTATTGCTCAAACTTTTGTGCCAAATATGAAGACGTTTACATCAGACTAAACACTACGGACTAAATGTATTGCCCTGCGACTTACCTTGTTGAATGAGCCACCAGACAGACATTCACGGGGTAACGGTGCACTGCTAATATCAGTTGGCAGGCTAGATAGCTAATTATCTGGCCAGCTGCAGCGCATTAAACAACGTGTTAAGGTACAGGCAAATGTCACTTTGGTCCAATAGACGCTGGCGTGGTCCTTTCTCTTCAATACCAATGCTAACAAGCCAGGTGTTTATTTTTGAGAGAGTATTTCTGGTATTTCCCCAAATGAAAACAATGAATATTAATAACTATAGTTATATTTGCTATAAGTTATTTTTCATAGAGTGTTCAAGGAATTGCCATGACTAATGTGACTCTTAACAGAATTGTTTCTGTTGAATCTCTGCTGTGAATATCATCACCAAAACTCCAGTGTCCTTCCTCCAATGTACTGAGGCGACAGCAGGACTCTTATATCAAATATCTCAAAGCCTGGCTTACCCTTTCAAGCGTGGGTTTCCTTATGTTCTTGTATAGATGCCAGCGTTAAGACCATGTGTGCATGTGCCTGTGTGTTTCTACAAAACATTTGAGAAAATCTTGCCCATTTTATTTTGCAGTAGCAGATGTCTGCAGAGCACAGTGGGAGTGTGCACTTCCACCCTGCTGCTGTGACCTGTTTTTTCTGGTTTGCAACTCAGTCATCAGCTGCACCTGCACCAGTCTCCCATCACACGGGACATCTCGGTTAAACTACTATGGCTGAAATCTGATAATTTTGATATTTATTTGTTGAAGGATGATATTTCTGGATGGAGGCTGCCAATAGCTACTTTTTTTGAAGTCTTATACCTGTACCATTTGCATGATCTCATCCCTACAGCATCCAGTATTTTCAAATGATTTAATTCTTTTAAAGGTAGAAACGTGAAATAAACCCAGGTAAGAATAAGGTATGCTTTAACATTCTTGAAGCATATTAAATAATAAGTAAGATTCAGAAATGTTTGTTGCTAAAATTAGATGCCTGTTTATTACAGATGTGTAAAAATGACCAAAGAATATTTTTGAGTGAATGTGTGTCTTATTATACTACAAATAATGCTTGGATTTACTCAAATGATATTTTAAGTGTATTATTAAAACCTTCTAAGTCTGTATAAATTATGATTTCAAAAGCATACCATGATTTGATGAAGAGCATCTTCACATTCAGTCATGTATTTCTGAATGAAACAGAATACGTTGGTGAAGTTTGGTAGAACTCAGCAATTCGGAGAAAGAGACAACAAAAATCACTTGTAATAGACTCCAATCCAAGAAAGAAGTACTACGGAGAGACTTTTCTGATAGCTTTATCATAAACACCGACAGGCTGATAGGTGACATTACGTAGATTCCAATATTAGCCAGCCTCTGTGGGAAATACTTTTCCAGGTCTGCTTGTATTCTATTCTATTAATTATTCCTATGCAGATGTGCACATTTGCAGTGTTGCCGCGTGGGCGAAAGTCCATTTTGCACAGCATGCCAAGTGGCCCATAAGCATGGCTGCATCAGCACATTACCTCCAATCTCCAAATTCTTCCAAAGCTTACATCCAAAACCTGTTTTAAAGGATCCTGTTATGTAAATGGCCTGAAATAATGTCCTCAAGGTGACAATCAGACCAGCACCTTCCACCTCATCTCCTCCTACTCTGTGATATCCAGCAGAGGCCTGATCACTACCTCCACCTACCATTTCCTGTTGTGAGCTCAGAAAAGGCCACCAGGCCCTGAGAGAGGAGCTGCCTACTGCAGGCAATCCACGACAGAGCGAGTGGGCTCAGAAAGAGAGAGAGAGGGAGGCAGAGAGAAAAGGAGAAGGGATATAAAGGAGCTCTTTACAAGACATCTTGACAGCGGTGTTCAACTCGACCAGCGATTAGTGATGTGTGAGAGCACGTAGAAGCACAAAACACCTAGTATCACCCATTTCCCTCTTTCAAATGGGGAATTCAAGACTAAACAATATCCAGTCACCTGAAATTGTGACATTTTTGTGCTATTTACTCAAATAAACTACGGGTACACAGTAAGAGCACTGGAAGAAAACTGCATATGTTACTTTTGTGTTTTTAGTTCTTAGAAATTTTAAAAATTCTACTCCACCGCTGTTGCCATCCAAATTTAGTGCATATTTTGATTGAATCTCTAGAGGTAGGTAAAAGAAAATGCAAATTGATGCAGTTTCCATCCACTACTGTTATGTTTATGTTTACTAAAATTTGGGTGAAACAAGATAAAAAGTTGGTAGTGCCAACTCTGCAGTCTAGCCATTAGATCACTGCAGAGTAGTGGGATACAACGAGATGAACACGACGGATGAACCATGAAGTAAACATGTTGAAAATTGACATTTCTTTTAGTGGGAGCTATTGTGTCCATGCTTCATGGACGTCATCATTTATTCCTATCTGTCTCTACACTTACATTTTATTTTCATTGATCCATCAACTTTTCCACCTCAGCCAAGTGTGAAACCATTTCTGTGATATTTCTTTCCCTTTTTCATTTTTTTTTTCAACTTTCCAGCATTTCCTCTGAAAAACACACACATGGAGAGTTAATGTCTTAATCATCCAGCTTTACTAGATTACAACTAGTTGGATTCAATAATTAATTGCTTCATCTTCAAAATGTTCGAAATTAAGGACAAATGCCCATCTGAAGTTTCCAGAACGAAATGTTTCATCTTCCCGGTGCTTATTTTGTCTGAACAATAAATAATCCAAATGGGATGTGGAAGGACTCCACAGTGTTGGTAGGAGTTCTGAATAAATCTCAGTCAGTACAGTCACATTTACACAGCTTTAATTTCTGCCTGACATGATGTGGTCAGAATTACCCACTGGAGCGCAGGGTATGGAATGGTAAGCATTGTTTACTGTGGTGTGGCAGAGACCCAGAATATTCTCCATTCTGGTGGGGCATTTAATAAACTGCTTTTTGGGAGTTCATGGGTGAGATTATCTTTGTTAAAGTCACCAAGAACTATATCTGCAGAATCTGGGTCGGCCTGCTCCACACACAGTATCTGTTGGCACGCATTCCTCTGTGCAATGAAATGTAAATGCTGAATAATAAAATAAACTCACAGGGGAGGGGGGGTATAAGGGTTTATAGTTTATGAAAAAAGACTCAGGAGAACAGTGTTTCAGGATTACTGTCACGTTGTTACAGCGGCCAGTATGAAAGCAGAATCCTCCATCTTTCTTCTTGACACTGAGTTCTGTGCTGTGATCCATTCAAAAGAGTTGGAAACTCGCCAGCTGCAGCACAGAATCCTGTATCGATCCACACAGCCATGTCTCTGTGAAGCACAGAACAGAGGATGAAGAAAAGTCTCTCTTCTTCTATAACAGTAGCTGCAATTTTTCCAGTTTGTTTGCCTGTGAATACATGTTAGAGGGAAATAGGTGTGAAGTCATTGACGGAGGCACACACGTTTTTCACACTATGTGCAAAGGTGAGCACACGTTTCACCACAAATTGCAGTAGTTCCACAGATGAGGTGATGAAAGTGGGGAATAATTTGCATGACTGAATCCCTGATGTTCAGTAGCTCTTCTCTGGTGAGAGAGCTCCTGGTACTGAACCAAACACTGAATTAACAAACACTACAAGACAAAACAATGCGCACCAACACAGCCATCCATGATGCCATCATGTAATCAAGAATTACAACAAGGACATACGGTGCACTATGTAAACATAAAAATACAATGAAATAGAAGAATCAATTTTCAACTTCAACTTTCTTCAACCTTTAGTCATCTTCCTCATCTACTTCCTCCTCATCATCATCATCATCCTTCATAGCCAGATCATTTAGGGCTTGATAAATCTGACACTAGTCCAGAATCCAGGATGTGGGGTGATGGCCCACACGAGTGTTCTCCAGCTTGTCCCTCAGAAGTGCTAGCTGTATTGTGTTGAAGGCACTGGAGAAATCAAGGAACAAGATCCTCACAGTGCTTCCCTGTCCAAGTGTAGGAGGAGGATGACTGCATCGTCCACCCTGATGCCAGGTTGGTAGGCAAATTGATGTGGGTCGATCACAAGACTCACCATTGGGCAGATATGAGCAAGTACCAGGCACTCCAGGGTCTTCATCACGTGGGATGTTAATGCCACCGGCCAGTAGCTGCCAAAGTCCCAGGGGTGCAGAGTCCTGGGAACAGGTACCACGCAGGATGTTTTCCTGCGTGGCACCCTCCCCAGCTTCAGGCTCAAGTTGAAGATGTGTTCCACAATCCCGCACAGCTGGTCTACGCAGGACTTCAGGAGACCTTGAGCTGATACCATCTGGACCTGCAGCCTTCCTCGTCTTCATCTTCCTGAGCTGGTTCCTCACCTGGAGTGCTGTGAGGGACAGGTTGGAGCAGGGGGGCTGTGAGCTGACTGAGCCGGGGGAGGGGCAAAAGCTATGCTTCAGGAGCAAGTTAGGGTTCAGTGTGACACGATGACATGCTGACTCATAGCCGTGGCTCGAACCACCGACCCTCCGATCGAGGGACGACCCACCTCTGAGCCACAGCCGCCCTTGTGGCCAAAGATGGTTTTCAGGCCTTTCCACACTAACGTTATTCTGCTGCAGCTGATCCTCCATCTTCCTTCTGTGGATGTCTTTCCCCTCCCTGATCTTCCTCGTCACCTCATTTCCTGACCTAAAGGCGCTCTTCTTCTCCTTCAGGATGGCCTTAATGTCAGGATTAATCCACAGCTTGTTGTTGGAAAAGCACCGTACAGTCCTGATGGGTACAGTGTTTTCCACACAGAAGCTGAGTCCGTTATGCAGTGTGTGATATCCTCTCTGTGGGGATCACTTGACACATAGTTCAAGGTATAGGTAATTCTCATTAGAATGTTTAGACTGAGGTCCACTAACTAAAACAACACAAAACAAATAGACTTAAATGTGACTTTAAACCAACTACACTTTTCAGTAGACAAATCATAGTTTGGATCTTTCAGTTTCAAAATATCACAAGGTATCACAACGTAGGCCACTAAGCTTAAGCCTTTTCTCTGAGCAGAAATCTGTCAACATGGCAACAATAAAATTTGCTACAATCCAGTATTAGAGCCTCTCAATATCCTATTATATCAATATATATATTTATTGTGGCTTAAATCGGGACCTGAGAGCGAAATTTCATACCATCCCATGTGTAAATGTGTGCTGGTATGACAATAAAGTTCCTTGAATCCTTGAATCCTCTTTACCCCAGTACAAAGTAATGCATTTCCACAACATTCTTACAGTGACAGAATCACTCAAGGCTATCTTTAAATGTGACAATATCAATATGTGTGGTGGTAGATTAAAGTGTTTATGAGTTTCATACACATACTTTCTGTCGTGACAGGCCTGTATCCGCATGTAAATGCCTTGCACTTTTTGTTCCCTCTCTATAACAGTAAACTTGATTAAAGTTCTGCTGCTGTGCCTTTTCTGAGGAACGGCCCTAGTTCAATGCAATTTTACATGGCAGCAGATGAATGATCTCACTCACTGCTGGAGTTACACAGCTCTGGCAAATTCATCATGCTGGCTGAATATAGACATCCATACCGAAAAGAGGGAGAGGCAAGGTTACAGTTGCTGGTGCACTCAATCAAATAGAGGGAAAACACCCCTGTCTTTATTTTTTTTCATCACGCAAATGCAAATAAAGACATCGATCAAGTGCATGACAGCCCTCAGCAGATAACTGAGACTAGGATGAGCATGAAACTCTCCCATTTGAATAACATTTAAAAAAGATCAGCGGCTTTCTTAAAAAAAAACGATATGAAACTCTTTAAAAAGAAAGATAACGTACAAGCCTGTGAACATAAAAGCTAAAGGTCTTATTGACTCAATCACTTTCTCATTCTGAACAATGGTGTCCTTGTGGTGAACCGCATACTGACAGCACATACCCCTAAATGGATGAGTGACCACAGTTCAAAAGGCAGAGTGGTGCATACTTGTACCGATACCATGAAGAGGTTAGTCGGTTCAAGAGTGTCTTTTCTACCTATGTGAAAAGTCCACAGTTTGTTAGGCCACCCATCATCCACTCAGCCGTCCATTCATTAACCTGACTGTCTGATCCCAAGAGTCTGTTGCTTAGTCTGCACTTGAGTTCAGGAGGTAACTCTGGTCTTTTTAGGTCAAATTACATAGGTGGTCCATAAATGGGAACCTGAAGAGTAGCTGTGGAAACCATAAGTCTTGACTGAGTACTTAACGTTAAGTGGCTAGTTTACTTTGAACTGTGGGGTGAATTGTGCCTAGCTGTGGGTTGAGCTGTGAAAAATTTGATCATTCACAGTTCCATGAGAACTGGGCAAACCATGACTACTGATGAAGACATTGATAAGAACAAACACTCCACCACAAGAGAGTAGGAGGGTCTTGGGTTCAGCTTGCTTTGCCAAAAAGAAATCCTGAGCTAGAAAGCTCAGGAAAGCAAATTCTATTTTATCACATTAAAAAAATCTGTGGAAATAGATGTCGGCCATGAGCATTGGAGGACTCTCAGCTCTGGTAAAGTTTTTGTCATAAAAATCTTTTTCTCATATATACACCATGACCATAGATGTATGTAAAAACCTTTTTAAAATGAAAAGTATGTTTGTGTAAACAAACCACAAAACAGCTTCTCTGATCTAGCTGCACCCCCGTCTCACTGTTGTGCCTCTAGCCTCCGGCTATCCCTCTTCCCTTAACATTATTAGTGAGAGTCAGGGAGAAATCTAGAAGTTTCTCTGTGCTTTCCATCTCCCTGGAAAATCTCTGAGGGACCAATCAGTGGCTCAGTAATCCTGGTGTCTAATGTTAGATTCTGTCTTATCACAACCATTCCATAATTCCACTGCTCCTACAAACCACTCAGAAGCACTTAGAAGGATGAAAATACATTGATTGTTATCTTCACTCAATTTCCAAGACTTGAAATATTCAAATTGTGCCTTAGCAGAGTCCCTGCAGATGCCTATTTCAGAAACAGCTCCCTGTTCAAGCATATCTCAAGCATCTCTCCAAACATCAACATATCTGTGGGCAAGGCGTGGTAACAATGGATTGAACACTGTTTGTCTGTTTGTAGCCTTACTTAGGCTACAGCATGCCCATCGAAGAAGCTCATTAACAGCATCATTACCCATTACCATAAACAAATGGGCTTTGAAATGATATTCTAAAAGGTAAGACTGACCTGCTGCCAAGAACCACATCAGCTAATTGTATATCTTAATTAGCATCACATGGTGCCATGTTTATGTGCATTTTAACAGACACAGTAATAACTGCTCATATCCTATATATGTCTGTTCCCTACCTCTGAGAAAAGCACATCCTTGCACTCTGAAAGACTCTAACCACATCCTGCCTATATGGCTTTTGTTTATAATTATATTCTCATGAAGTCCCTTTGTATTTCCAAATATATTCCCAAATATATCTTACATTGAGATGTGAGTAGTATCACAAGTAATCCAAGACGTACAAAAGATAATCCAAGGAGAGACCTTGTTGTAAAATGATGATTTTCTTCAGGATATGCAATGATTTTATAAATTTTATAAATAAATTGTGTTAATGCTGCAAACACCAGTTTATGGACATGTCCTTCAAATCTCAAATGAAAAATTCTATAGATTTAAAGTATATCCTCAGTGTCATTCACAGACACTTCCACCACTTTAAAAAGTTTTAAAAATCAAATCTGTACCATTTTTTTGGACAGTTTCTTCAAACTGAACAGTTTTTTCATTAGATGACTAATTTGTTTATGTAAATTTACATATATTTTCTTCAACTGTAAAACAATGCTAAAATACAAGAATGACTGGTACCCACCACCAAATCAATGTAATGTTCTAAATAACTATTTAATGAGTTAACACATCAACATGAGCAAATAAATCCACCACAAAATATACAAATTGAGCAAGTTCATTAATCAAGTCAATTGTTTTCCTCTTGTAAACATCCATCCATCTATTTTCTTCCACTTATGTGGGGTCATAGTAGCAGCAGGCTGAGCAGGACATTCCAGAAGTTCTTCTCCCAAGCAATGCTTTCCAGCTCCTTCTGGGGTATCTCAAGGCATTCCCAGGCCAGATGGGATATATAAGCTCTTAGGATATGCTTGGAAGACCTCCAAGGGCAGTTGCCCGGAAATCATCCTGACCAGATGCCTGAACCACCTCAACTGGCTCCTTTTTAATGCCAAGGAGAAGCAGTTCTACTCCGACCCCCCTAACGGATGTCCAAGCCTCCCACTCTAAAGCTAAGCCCAGGCACCTTGCGGGGGAAACTCATTTTGGCAACTAGTATCTGCGATCTTGTTCCTGAAAGCCCCAGCCTGCAGAACTATGCAAAGCTACTGTGACAAATTGGATGCCATCCTACATGATTGTTGTGGTTTTGGACTGGGAGATGTTCAAGGCCGTAGGAAATATCAATCACTGCACAGACACAGTCACCTGCATTAAGGAATGCTCAAAGGACGTGGTCCCTACAATCCAGAAGCCATGGATTAACAGTAATGTCAATGCAATTCTTTACACATGGACCACAGCCTTCACCTTCGGCTCAGCGGAAGAATATTATCAGACATTTTATATGCTGAGAACAACAATAAAACACACAAAGCAATTACAGTGAACAGATGTCCAAACTACAACCAGATGTCCTTTGACAATAACTCCAATACATCACTGACTTGACTAAAAAAACAGCATGATGAGGGGCTGGTCTAAGGCCTGAGCCACCCCTAACTTTAAGCCAAATCAGAAAGAAAGATTTTAAACCTACTCTTAAACATGGGGAGGGCGTCTGCCTCCCGGACCCAAACTTGAAGAAGATTCCACAGAAGAGGAGCCTAATAGTAGAAAGCTCTGCCTCTCACACAACTTTTGACCACAAGTAGGCCTGCATTCTGGGAGCGCAGTCCTCTAATGGGTTAGCACAGTACTTCCAATTATTCAATTATTTTCCCAGCCTGTTTTGTTATGCAGGAGGTGAGGTGCTATCTTCTAGATGGAATCCATGTGTGTATTGAAGGATAAGGATGTGTCAATCTCAGTCCCCAGGTATTTAAATGACTCAACCTGTTCCACCAGCCGACCGTTGATTCTGAGGGGCTGAAAAAGTGGAGACTGTTGTGAGTCCGCTGTTCCTCTGTTCCCGCAGCACAGCTCCTTGGTTTTACAGATGTTGAGCTCGAGGGAGCTTTCCTGAAAACTGCTGACCAGATTGTTGACTGCCTGATGGTAGTCAGACAGTGCTTTGGTGTCATGGGCCACTAAAGCCATATCGTCAGCATGCTTAAAATGGGTCATTCCTTCACTGCTGCAGGAAATGTTGTTGGTGTAAGCAGAGAAGAGAATGGGAGATAAAACATAGCCTTGCGGGAGTCCAGTCTTTAAAAACTGTTTGTTGGATTTAAAACCGTTTACCAGAACTTGCTTTGGCCTGTCCTGCAGAAAGCTCTTAATCCATAAAACCAGTGCAGAATGAACCTGAAACTCCACAAGCTGGTGCAGTAAAATGTTTGTGTTGACAGTGTTAAAAGCCGAGGAGAAGTCCATAAATAAAATCCTGGTGTGGGGATGTACCGAGTCCAGCTGTTTGCCCACCGTGTCTAACAGAGTCAGGCATGCATCCTCCACTCCACGTTTGGCCTTATAGGCAAAGAGAAGAGAGGCTGGAGAAGATCCAGCCTCTCTGCCACCATGCTGGAGAGGATGTGGATGTGACATGTGACTTTTTTGGGATTGGAATGATGGTGGATTCCTTCCAGTGGTGAGGTACACAGCCGGAGTCCAGGAGTAGCTGGAAGAGCTTGGTGAAAACCCCACTTAGCTGAGCTTATCAGGGCCAGAGGCTTTATGTGGGTTCACTCTGCTAAAGATGGAGGTCATCAGCTTCTCATCTATGGTGAGAGCCTGGTGGGATCGGCTCAGGCTGGGGGGGGGGGGTCCCACTGGTTAATGTATGGAACCTGTTGAAGAGGGTGTTGAGCTGCTCTGCAAAGGAGGCGGGGTGTATGAAAAGAGCAAATCATACCCTCATGAAATCACGTCATGGCAAAATATGTGGTTTTCGGCATCAAGTTCCCGCCAAGGTTTTTCAGTATGGAGGGAGTTTTACTGTATGTTCACTGCCACAGGGAGACACCTGAAAGACAGGGAAGCAGTCAGGTGTGTGCAGGAGCGTGGGGTTTAGGAGCAGGAGCCTCCAGCAGTGTCCATGACAATTTCCATGTTGCGCTGTCCTTGTGGTTTATCATATGTAGGTAAAACCTCTAGAAAACTGAAGCAGCGCATCAGCGAACACTAGACCTTAAACGCATAAATGACTGTGATTATCCTGTTGCTGTGTACTTTAATGAAAAAAGGTGTGGCATCTCTTCCTTACAATTTTATGGTATAGAGATGGGTTTTAGATCTTTACATTGCAGACACTATCTCTCAAAGGTCTTAATGATGAGCTGTCACTTAATGTGATGCTGTGAATTATAGTTCTGAATGGGAACAGCCATAACTTACTCCTTTGATTGTTACTAGATTTATAGGTTTATCCATTAATTAATCATTTTTTATTTTTTATTCTCTTATTGCTCAGGTATTGAGCCATCTCCCACCACTTGTTCCACTCACCTGCTCCTGATCACTCATTAAGCAAGTATTTAAGCCTTCACTGCTCACTCACTCTGTGTCAGATTGTTTTCAGCTCTAATTCCTGGACTGATCGTCTATTGCCAACCTAGCCTGTTTCTGACCAAAGCGCCTTTTCTCTGTTCTGGTAATTACCTCAGCCTTCTGTCTCTGACCACGAGATTTCTCTCTGTCCTTCCTGGATCATGTCTGCTTGTGGCTCCCTGGCTTTCGGCTGCTTTGATTCCCCAGGCTGGCTTCCTGGCTCCTGTTCTCCCTCTGCCTGCACCTTCCTGGTTTGTTTGTCTTGCCCAGTGTTCACCTGGTTCTGGACCCGCAGCTTCACAGAGTTCTGCTCCTGCTGCAGTCTTCAAGGTACCGCCAGCTCCCACTCAACTGTCCTCTGTGAGTGTGAGCTCACCTTCCTCACTCTGCTCACTGGCTCACATGTCCAGCCTCACCAGCTAGAATCCCGGAGCATCCTGGGGCACAAAGAAACTCTGAACCAGATCGTTATTCTGAACTGCATTCACGTGGAGAAAAAATACACATCAGGCCCAACAGTTGTTTCCTAAGTTTGAGGTTGAATCAGAGCCTGTTGGGAGCAGGAGGGGATGAATTTTGTCTCTAAGAGTTATAGCTGCAAAAGTCAAGGATCACTGTACAACAGGCTTGAAAAATAATTAGCTCAGACAACAGTGTCAAATACCACAAAAGCAACAAGAACAAACTGTTACGAGTGCCTACCATTTAAGTTATTTGGCTTGGCTTGAGAGGAGGTTTAAAATGTACAGTTTCTCTCAACTGTTCCTCAGTATTACAACATTACTAGTACAACAATTCCAATGGTGCCTGTAAATCTGGGTCCAGGGCTGCGTTTAACACAAATGTGTGAAAGTAAAGGACTCTTGGAAACTGAGTTCTGAGAGAGAGCCCTTTGTTCAAAAGACAAAGCAACATGTAGTCCTCACCATTTTGGTGGGGCCTGACATATTCAAGTACTTATCTGTAATCAAAGATTACATCTGTAAAAACTCTAGAGCAATAGAGATGTGTCCCTTCAATAATTCTTGCCTACTCAGATGTAGAGAATCTCTCGAATTGTTGCTGTGGGTGATTCAGTTTCTGGTGAGATACTGGTGCAGTTCCACGATAATCTCAAGGATTTGGAGCTCCTCGTTTGTATGGGTGATGCTTACAGTATAAACACTGGACAGCTTGCAGCCAACCCCAGCGAGTATGTCCGTCCCATTCTCCAAAAAACAGGAAACAACAAACATTTCCATGAAACTTGAGCTGGCTCCAGATAATGTGGTGCATCAGATGCTAGTCTGGTATGACACTGCCGTCTCTCAGTGATTGTGTACCGACATTTTCCAATATGTATTTGTGATGTGTACAGCCAGCTTTCTGTAGCATAGTGGGACAGCTGTTTTAATCCTTGCCTTGGAGAGGGAGAAACGCATGTAGTGGTTAAATAAGCATGGCTAAACTTCACACAACAGCAGTGAGACAGAGACCTGTGCCTGAACCCTGCAAAATGAATGTGAACAGTAACTGAAACGTACAAGCATGCAATTGAGATGTTTATATCAGTTCAACTACATTAGGGCCAGCTGGCATAGAAACTTGGAAAAGGTCTGTACTTCTACTTCTACGCAAGTCTGTTATGTTTTTGTTGAGGCCAAAGTATATGGGATGTTGCAGCTGGTGCAACAAAATGAGATTCATTTGTTTGGCAACCACTTACTCTGGTTAGTATGGGATGGGGGTATGGAAGGAGTGAATTCCCTTGTGTGGAGAAATTACTTTCTCCAAAGGGGGTTGGGCAACTTAATCCTTTGATAAAAAGTCCTGGACAAGCAGTGAGCAGTGAAAATATTGTTATTGACTAAATTCATCTGATATCTGAATAAATGAAACTGGACAAATGCACACAGACTGCTGCTTGAGAGTTTAATGGTGATTGCTTTATTCAGGCAGATTAAACAGAAATAATTGGGGATTCAAGCCCACGGGTGCTCCTGTCTAGAATCTTTTTCATTTGGAGAGGGAATCTCAAAATCCTCTGCATCAAGTCATTACTGGAATATCAGCAGAACAAATACTCTGAGATGTTTTAGAATAACATTTCTGCTGCATGCCAGTGTTGACTGATTGTTTTACATGCTCATGCCATGCAGGCATGCAAACACAACAGCAAGCCTTTTACCTTGTACCACGCTGCCTACTTCTCACCTGTGTGTGACGATTGTGGCGGCTCGCATTTGTGTGGTGAAAATCAGTGTGCAGTTATGTTCACATATGACTTCGGTCTTTGTAATAGAGAGACTGTTATGTTTGAGCTGCTGGTGGTAAGTTGGTTTTGTTTAACAACCATTAATATTGTAAAGGGTTGAAAATAGTTATTATTTTGTTAGTGGTTTAAATGTGTTTTCGGTATGTATTTACAACTTGGTTGTGCTGAAGCCTAAAAACTGTGGGGTTTTCGTGAGTTTTTTTCCACATCAAAGATGAACTTCTCATTTTCTACAATGTTAAAAAAAACCTGTGTGTGTGTGTGTATATGTATATATGTGTGTGTGTGTGTGTGTGTGTGTGTGTGTGTATGTGTATATATATATATATATGTGTGTGTATGTATGTATATATGTGTGTGTGTGTGTGTATGTATATGTGTGTGTATATATATATGTGTGTGTGTATATGTATATACACTACTCACAATAAGTTAGGGATATTGTTATTTACATGAGTGCTTTTCCTATTTGGTCTGAATTTTAATGAAATAAGTAAAAGTTCCCTTTGATATTACTAATAATGAATGAGAAGAAACACAATTTTCATTAGTTTAATATTTATTACCCCAAAAATTTAGACAATAACAAGGATAGCCCCAAATAACAAAAATTAACAATGTCAGTAGCGGGTGTTTCCACCATTTGCCACAATGACAGCTTGACAGCGACGTCTCATGCTCCTCACTAGGCTCATGATGTTGTTCTGAGGCAATGCGCTCCACTCTTCCACAAGTGCTACACGCAGTTCTGCCAGGTCACGTGGGGGTGGGGTACGATCATCCAGTCTCTGCTTCAGCTGGTCCCAGACGTGCTCTATGGGGTTCAGGTCAGGGGACATTGCTGGCCATACCATATGAGGCACTCCGACTTCCTGAAGTCGAGCTGTGACAATTCTGGCACGATGTGGTGGAGCATTATCATCCATGCACAGAAAGTTGGGGGTGTGCTGGCGGAATTGGGGGATGATGATGGGTTCTATGATGTCTCTGAGGTAAGAACGTGCAGTGACTGAGCCTTCTACAATAACCAAATCTGTTTTGCGCTGACTGGTGATGCCTGCCCAGACTGTTGCACCTCCTCCACCAAAGCGAACCCTGGGGACCATGTTGACCTCGGCGTATCGCTCACCTCGCCTTCTCCAGCAACGCTGACGACCATCATTTCTGTGCAAGGTGACCCGACACTCATCAGTGAACAGGACGGTAGACCACTGCTGCATTGTCCAGGTCACATGGTCTTGTGCCCACTGCAAACGTTCACAGCGGTGTCTTGGTGTCAGTGGAGTCACCTGCAACGGTCGTCTGGCATTCAAGCAAAAGCGGTGGAGCCGGTTGCGAATGGTTTGTCTGGAAACCCTAGTACCCCTCACATCTCAGAGATCGTTATGCAACTGCCACACAGCTGCAGGCCTGTTTATGAGTGCATAGGTCCTTAGGTACTGGTCATCGTTGCGGTCTGTCACTCATGGGGCTCCACTCCTGGGTCTGTCACGAACTCTGCCAGTAGTTCTGTGTCTTGATGCAAGTCTGCTGATGACACTTTGAGACACACCAAGTTCACGAGCAACATCTGACTGCCTGCCACCGACCGGAAGGCGCGCTGTGGCCAGGTGGCGCTGCTCGTCCGTTAAGTGGCGTCGTGTGTTCATGGCTGTTTGAATGATGAACTTGGAATGACTTACTGTGACAATACCAGCTTTTTATACCCACAGAATGTTGAAATTGATGCCACATTGAAAAGGGTTGTCTTTTAGTATTTTTTGGTATTGGCCCCAATATGTAAGGCACACTGTACACAGTGACACCATTACGTGGAAAACACAAAATGAGGTGTGTCTATCACCCCAATACAATTGCCTCCCTATCCCAAAAATCTCTGAAGTGAAACAAACACTGTATGTATGACATCCACTGAGTCTCTCACAATATTACTTACTTAAAAACTTATTGTGAGTAGTGTATATGTATATGTGTATATGTATATATATGTGTGTGTATATATATATATATATATATATATGTGTGTGTGTATATGTATATGTGTGTGTGTGTGTGTGTGTATATATATATATGTGGAATATATAATTGGTGCCACCTCTTGCTTATCTCGATGAACAAATTCCTAATTCATATCTAAATCCATTACTAATTGGATCACAGCAGTGGAAGGAAAAAAGCATTAATTTGGGTCTTAATTAGTGTGGAAATGTGTAATGAGGAGGTATTATTGATGTTACTGGTGGTGAAAATAGGTTAAATATATAACTAACATGAGGTATTATGGCGTTTTCCAGGCAATGTTAATACTTTCCCTTGTTTTCATGGAAACCAACCCAGCAGATCATAGGCCCAGGTAGGCTATTGGCTTATTAATTCATATTCATATACAGATTTGGTCATGGTACTGTCACTGTGGGAAGTAAGAGATGAAATTTTACTTGTCTACCAGTATAGTTTCCAGCAGTATTGTATAGCTTGTAAGTGACCGCAATCAATTGTTAATAACGTTTGTGCTTCGCTCTGTACGATCGCATTACAATGGTATTCATACTGCAGGCAAAGTTCTGTGCAACCATTTTGTGCGTCCATGACAGTAACTTATGATATATTAAAGCAAGGCATTAATCATGTCTGCTTGTTCATACTATTCTTAGGGGATCCACGCAGAGCCTATTCAGGACATGGTGATGAAGAAACCAGGAGCATATGTAAATTATCACTCTATCAAGCATTCACAAGTGAGGATCATTATTATTGTAGTGTCACCCTGTTGGCGGCATTCTCCAAAAAGCATGTGGAAATTGTGAAATTGCCACTGCCATACAATTTATCCCAAACTGCCTCCAGTCCTTCCAATTGAAGAACCTGACTGTTACACAGGAAGGGCACGCAAGAGCAGTGTGAATGTCCATTATGGACAGACATATCCCAGTTCAAAGTAACAGCCAGTATGAGGTTCTATGAGGTTTGCCATGTGTGAGGGGGAATCTTCCGGTCAGGCACAGGCAGCAATACTCAAATCTGTTCAGTATATTTGATAATTTCTCCTGTTGTTGCTCATACATTCCAGTCGTCCTCACCTTAGTGCCAGTTCAAATGTAAAGGTTTATGACCCTGATGCAGGCCAGTTTTGGGCTTGCAGAAGTTAAATGCCCACACCTCTATAACATTTTTGAGGAAGGGCATTTCAAATGTTTGAGTGGCCTGGCAAAATTTTACTGGCAGGTTGAAGGTCAATTGGCAATAACTGGATTAACCTGGTTTGATTTCATTATTGACACTGAGCAGGACATAACAGTTAAAGGGCTTTTTCATAAACTACAAACTTAGGTTACAAAAACAACACCAACATGAAACAAAATACAAAATGTCTCCTCACCTCCATGTTTTGTGTGTCTTACCAAAATGGCCAGATAGAAACAAGCATGGCATTGCACCGAATGTTTGATATCGTCACGATGAAACAGTCCCATGTAGTTTGGCTGTAACAGGCACTGTGACAACCAGCCCATGAGACAACTAACCCTGTTCTCTCTATGTGAATATACCTGCACATTGATTTTCTTTCTTCAGTGGGTGCTGTCAACCTGTCACTCTGATTGACCAGCCAATAGAGACATGTATTTCATGCTTCAGTACAGGTCCCGCCCATGAGATTCAGCTGAACAGGAAGCAAAACTTTTGAACTCCAAACTTTTTGATTCACAAACAGAACTTTTGAATTTGCAAACAAAGCTTTAGATTTGCAAAAAAAAAAAACCCAAAACTTCTGGATTTGTAAACAAAAGTTATTGATTCACATAAATACATTTTGGATCATGAAATTATTTTACTATATCATCATCATCATTTATGTCTTCGCTGTCTCTTGCATTAATATGCAACAGTTAATGTAAACAAATCCAGTTCTAGATTCAGCTGGAGTGTGGACTGCTCAAGCGGAGAAGATGTGAATGTCTGAACAGAAAGAAAACAGAAGTTGTTAAGATGGTAGACCTCATCAGATCTGATGTGTTAGACAAAGTGTGTTCTAAAGAAGATGACAAACTACCTTGCCTACCACAATAATAGAATGATTATTTATGAGAACAACAGTGTATCCTCCAATCCTTTCTGGTAAACTTGGTGTGGGTGGCTTCCGCCCGGCATTAGGAGCATTCAATTTTGTGTTTACTGTCATCCACAGCCTCTTGAGGACACCTGAGAGAAGAGCATTTGCGTGTTCTGGCAGTATCAGCAGCCATTTCTCTCTTGGTAAATTAAAGATAACCCTCAGTCTCTTCTTCCCCTGCCAAGTAGACAAGCCGGAACTCCTCACAAATGGAGATACCTGGGCTTGTAGAGGACTCTTTTACTTTAATTTTAAAACACTTGGCAGGAAAGGCAACTATTTGTACAACACAGCCTGGAATTTGTCATAAATGTATTGAGACAAATCACATTTCATCTGTAAAATACTTAAGTTAACCACTAATTTGATTCAAATATTGCGTTTTTAAATCAGCTGCCACATAATAATGTCATTAATTCCTTCCCATGCAGATTTCAGCCAATCACATATCCATCCAAATCTTACCATGACAATAAGATGAAATAACATTCTATCATGAGTGAAGTTTTAATATTTTGTTGACTCTTTCAACCCAATTTACAACAAAAGCTTAACTTCCTAATATAACTGAGTCAAATCTGCTTCATATATGGTAAAGTGACACAAGTGTCATAACTAGTAACTTCATATCTTTCTTTGTAATCGTCATAATGTACCTAATAATCTAGATTAAGTTAAAATCAAGAGAAATCCAGGTGATGTCTGTGCATCCATGGTTCTAGTGTAAACAGGATGTTAGTAGCTAATGCAGCTTCACTTTCTGTGGTGCAAACAAATTACAGGGTGTAGCCAAAGGTATTAATTTAAATTTGTTTTTACCTGTAACATTATTTATTTCATGTCCCATTTATTTATTTGATATCTGTCATTTTGAAGGTCCACTTAGCATCCATTTCATTCCAGCAAACTACATATTTACACATTAATGCCACATTTCTCATATTTTCAGAATCCATCATTCAGTGAGCCATCGTGTACAAGTGTGGTATCCCATTCCCCCATAACAAGCTTCCGATATACATTTTCATCATCCTTGACCAAGTGGATCGTTGCACATGATATGACACGTCTTTTGAAGGGCTCGGTCTGGTCCAGCTCTCCTGTATGGATCTGCTATTTTTCTCTTCGCAGGGGCTGAGGAGGGATTTCTGCAGCCGATGTAGCCCTAGGCATGCTTTTAGGGGGCTTTGGGCTCAGGCTTTGAAGCAAGCTGACATGGGCCTGACCACTACAGCCTTCTGGGTGTGGTGTGAATATGTATCTGAGACAGCCTGAGAAATTGTGAACATGATTCTGCACTTCGATGCACGTATGAATCCCTAAATGTTTATCGAGAGGATTTTTCTCAACACTGTCTTGTGTTTTTGTCAGATGTCTCATGAGCATGCCCTGCATGTGTCTGTATAATAAACGTGAGAGATACTCTGCTAAAGCAATACATTTTAATATGTCAAATTTTCTAAAGAATGATGTTTAACTTGTTGATTCTCTCCATTTCGCCATACAGACCTTGACTTTTCAAACAGACAATATTCCCCTTTAATCCATTTACCTATTTTATGTAATTGGCTCCAGCCCCCATAACCATCAGGGATAATTTGGTATAGCTAATGGATGGTTGGGCTATGATGGTCTGCTCACAGGTTTGTCTGATTTTTGTAGGTTTGCAGTCAGCAGGCATGCATTTCTGTGCTGTGCATTTTATCTAGTCAATAAGGGGGAAAAAACAGCTGGGCTACTATAGAGGGATCCTATGCCCATGTTTTCAAGATATGTTCTCTCCAGAAGGACATCATGAATAATAAAACTCTCCTGAAGACTTTCACCGCTGAGTTTGAACAGGAGAAATAAATCCTCTTGACTAATTAGAGATTTAAATTTGATTACTCTGGACCTTGATGCTACTGTATGCTGAATATGTGTGCGTGTGCGTATGTAATATATGTTATATGAATTATACATGAAGTTAAATGTGTCGTACAAAGTCAGACTATAATCACTAATATGATTTTGGGGTTTGCACCAATTCCGGGGCAATTTGGCTACCAGAAATAATTAATAATAATCAGAGAGAATTAATTATATTGATGAATGGGACTTACTGTAAAGTCCACCTCGAGGGGCACCGGGGCAAGTATAAGATATCCAATTTAACTGATTTAGTCTCATTTAATAAACTAAAACAGTCCATTTGGTATTATGATTAATAATTAACTTAATAAGTAAAACCAAAATTACCACATTGACAGCTAGTTGAAGGATTTCAGAGTTCTTGACAGAGTAGAGGTTGGCAGTATTCACTCTTGTACAATATTAAAGACATCCTCATTCACACAGGAGGATTCTAAGTTGGAGGAGACTATTATTTCACTTCAGGAGCAAGTTGAGGTTCAGTGTCTTGCCCAAGGACACTTCGACACGCTGACTCATGAGAACCAGGGAATGAACCAGCAACCTTACGATAGATGGATGACCCACTCTACCTCTGAGCCACAGCCCCCCTGTGTCAATACGCAAGATTTCAAAGCATGTATACCTCTAAATGCAGCTGGTGTCATATAGACTTCATTAACATATCATACATTATCACTATATAAAGTTTATCAAGTTTTTGTTTTTGGACGAGAGAAAGACAACGTGGCTACCAGCAATCTCATAGGCAAAAAAAACTACATAAAATATAAAATTATGGCTTTTATAGTTTTCCAGAAGTGTCCAGGAATAACACATTGCTTCTTTAATGGATTATTAAGCCCTAGGAAAGATAAGAATAAATGACAGGTTGTAGTAATGGCTGCACGTTGCTCTTTGAGTCAGTTTCTAAAGTAAGTTGCTCCACACACACATTGACACACATTGTGGAGACATTTATTAAATTACATACATTACCAGTCAAAAGTTTGGAGACATCTTCTCATTCAAAGGTTTTTCTTAGTAGATTAATATTGAAGTCATCAGAACTATGAAGGAACACATATGGAATTATATAGTAAACCAAAAAGTGTTAAACCAGAATATGTTTTTTACTTTAGATTCTTCAAAGTAACCACCTTTTGCTTGATGACAGCTTTGCACACTCTTCACTCAGGTGATTGTGGAAGCCAGGTCATCTGACGCAGCACTCAATCATTCTCCTTCCTGGTCAAACAGCCCTGACATTGCCTGGAGGTGTTTTGGGCCATTATCCTGTTGAAGAACAAATGATGGTTTCACTAAGCGCAAACCAGATGGGATACCATGCAGAGCCATGCTGGTGAAGTGTGCCTTGAATTTTTGAGTAAAGCACCCCCACACCACCACACCTCCTCCTCCATGCTTCACGGGTCGGAACTATACATGTAGAAACGATCCATTCACCTTTTGTGTGTCTCACAAAGACATGGCAAGTGGAACCAAAAATCTCAAATTTGGACTCATCGAACCAAAATACAGATTTCCACTGGTCTATTGCCCATTCCTTATGTTTCTCGGCCCAAGCAATTCTCTTCTTCTTGTTGTTCTTTCTCAATTGTGGCTTCTTTGACCATGAAGGCCTGATTCACGCAACAGTTGATGTTGAGATGTTTCTCCTACTTGAACTCTGTGAAGCATTTATGAGGGCTCTAATCTGAGGTTCTATTAATTTGCTGTTTTTGAAGCTGGTAACTCTAATGAATTTATCCTCTGCAGCAGAAGGAACCCTTGGTCTTCCTTTCCTGGGGAAAGTCCTCATGAGAACCCGTTTCATCACAGCATTTGATAGTTTTCACGACTGCACTTGAGCATACAATCAAAGTTCATGAAATTTTCTGGTTTGACTGAACTTCATGTCTTAAAAGTATTGACAGACTGTCATTTCGCTTTACTCAGTTGAGTGGTTCTTGCCATAATGACATATTAGAACAGTAATCGAATAGGGCTATGGTCTCAAACATGTTAAGAAGGTACGAAATTTCAGGAATTAACTCTTGACAAGGCACACGTGTTAACTGAAAACCATTGCAGGAGATTACTTCATGAAGCTGATTTAGAGAATGCCAAGAGTCATCAAACAAAAACATATTCTGGTTTGTTTAACACTTCTTTGTAAACCATCAGTTTACAGACTGAATGAGTCTTTAATTACCTAACTTCATCGTATTATTTCTCCGGTCTGATAAAATATGAACAATCTCAAGTCAGAATAGAAATTCCATAACACAGGGTGCCATTACAGATATGCCAATATGTGACTTTTCAATAAGTTTAACATCTTTTGACTTGACAACACAGAATATATTGATGTTAATGTGAGAAATACTCCGGTCGTGAACTAGAATACAGTGCAATAATACTGCCATGAGAAAGACACCAGTTTCCATGGCAACTGACTGGTCGGCCTAGCATTTGCTGTAACCAAGTTGTAACCTATATTCCTGTGTCAGTTGTGTATCATGCACAACAGCTCAACAACCTTATGAACACACGCACACACTTTTCACAATAAATAATGGGGTTTTATTATCGCATGTGACAGTGGGAAGGAGAGACCTGGTGACACAGAGGTTTTTAATCAAACTTTTACTACACAACTACACTTTTCAAAATCGGTATCAGGGTTCAAAGTGGTATAAATAGATGCGGTATAAACCAGAGGGTGTTTTCAGTGATCTCTCTAAGATTCAATCAAGTTGAAACTGTTGGGTTAATTAGCAATCCTTCCCTGATATCTACAAATGTTTCTATGCATAGCTTCACAAGCCTTCACTCTATTTGCTAGTTAAGTGATGAAAAACACAAGTGTGGGTGCTGTGCAGGGAAACCTGCTGCCTGAAATTGAAAAAAGACAAGTAAAGACATGCATAATTTCCACATTAGATAGCCTCCTGTTTCCCACAGCCCCTTCTCACAGCTGAATTATTCATTTATTGCATTATTCAACAAAGCTTTATTTATCCTTTCCTTGGGTTTTTAATCTTTACCAGAAATGACTTTGTTCCAATATTAATGAAACCTACCCTTTAACAAAGATATCATCTCAGCAATGGGAATGGGCAAAGAACTCAAAAAACCAAAATGAGCCATGACTTTCTCACAACAGACTTCATTTTTTAAGCATTTTTTAATGTCCTACACATTATTGGTCACTTTCCAAACTCCTGCTGTCAGTTTCTTTATGCAGTCGCATTATGTGCAAGTCTCTCTGTCAAGAGACCATGTTCCCTCAGATCCCTGCTTTCCTTCCTTTTCAGTTGGAACAAGTTGTGAACGTGAAAGTTGATTGGTGAAGAAGGTCTTGTTGTCAGAGCAACAATATCACTGTTGTGGTGTTTTCAGTTGTTTTGGCAGATGAGACACCTGGTCAGGGTTGTGATGGGCAAGGTTACGCTGGCCTGGGACATACATGAGACATGTAATGGTGCCCCATTCATTCCTGTAGAAAGTGCTCACTAAGTGTATATGCTGAAAAAGGTTGCATTACTGTAGGTATTAATAAGATGCATGAAACTTATGGCTGTTCTATTTCTTTTGCATAGTGATTACTACCTTCTTCATCATTTATTCATTCGTTCTGTGGTTCTTATTGATCTTATCTTGTGAATGTTCAGGAGCTGTGCAGTCATTAAGTCTTGGCATTTTTCATTTTTATTGGTTCATTTACCAAACAGAAAATCATTATCATTTGGATTTTATATGAAAGCTACTAATCTCTGTAGTTCTTAATAAATGACGTCTCTTGCAATGACCATACAGCTCACCAAAAAAAAGGTTAAAGATAGTTAAAACCTGATTAAACTACAAAGTTTGGAATAGGAATGGTATTTTTGATATCCTTTTTTATCATACATAAAAATGAAAATAAATGAATAATATTGGCATGTATGCAGTGTATGCACATTTGAGACCAGGGACATTCACTCATTTCTTAAAAGTGTATAATGCTTCATGTTTAGGTTATTTGGTGCCTCCACTGTATGGATTCATATATTAATAATACATTGCATTTACAAGCACTTAGTTTTTCATACTATATATAAAGTCATGTAAAAATGATCAATGATGGGTTGACCTCCAGTGTAAGAGCACATTTAGTCTGGCGTGAGCGGACCTACCCCAGGAGGAGAGTGGATACCCTCCACCATCCACTCTCCAACAAACTGATGCATATGTGAGCTATGAGTTAGGGAGATCTGATGCACTCTATTTATTAGAGTTATGAAAGTGGGTGACCCAGTTCTCGGGGTCTGTCTCGCATCTGGGCTGAACTTTGCATACTGAAGCCACGAGTTACTCTTACACAACATCTAAGTCATACTTAATTAAGGACAGGATGTGAGGATACAGGAGAGAGGACTGCTGCTGCTGCTACCCTCTCCAAGTCGAGCTAACGAAATGGAGTGAAAAGCAATTCTCTTCATCAGCAAAACAATCCAAAGCCGGTTTGAATTTCAGTGGGTGGAACCAAACAACTACAGGCACCACTGGTTGGCTGGCCAAGACTGGTGGCATTAAATTGCTGAAACTATGCACAAGATGTCTTGTTCTAACTCACACCACACAATGTAAAATACACAACACAGAGCAGATGAATGCATCATCAGGAGGAGGAATACATTAGCAGGCAGAGTGAACTTTAAGAATGGCAAACCGTTAGCTCCCCTCATCCCTTTTTAAACACAGCAAACAACTTATCCTTTTCCCTTCAAATATGAGTCATAACTCAGTCAACACACAGACATCATTCACATACTGCTGTAATTTTAATCTGTAGAATGACTTTCCAATGTGAGGATCTCCTATCAAAGTGGCTATTTTACTCCAGGAGCATTGTCTATTCACACACAGGAAGTACGGTATATCTGAAATCTGTTCAAATAAAGAGAAAATTCTTCTTACAGTTCTGCATTTAGTGCATTTGGATAATTTTATCTACTTCAAACACTGTGAGAAAGGGAAGAGTTTGGTCACATCCGCAGTAGTTTGTATGGATGGTATCGAAGTCTCCCCTTTCTCAAATGTAACGGCACTGTGGAAGTACAGTTATGGACGTACGAGCCACTGCAGCAGATGGAACTTAGACAGACTCGGTTGTCAAGAGTACAAGAGGCAGGCGACGAGGAATACCATGAGATATCACACCTTCCAACCATGTTTGATAATAATGTCAATAATAATAATAATAATAATAATAATGTTGCTCTTATTTGAACTTCCAAGTACCCCTGAAACGTTCAATGTCCACATGCCAGCAGCCACAAAAATACCCAGTACCCCTCTGTGGGCTACACTCATATTAGGGCATCTGCCATCATTTACAAAACAATACTTTGAGTGATTACAAAATTCCTAACATTAATATAGCCTTTGGTAACAACTCATAAACTCCTTAAAAAGGGAGAGTTATTATATATATATAAAATAATGCATGTGTGTGTTAGGTGTGTTGGCAGATGACCTGTTGTAGATCACTTGTAGATCGCCAATGTAACAGATTCAGTCTCATAAAGTAACTAAACTATCAATTTGGTACCATGATTAATAATTAACTCAATAACTACAATGTTAAAGTTACCATATTGATAGCTAGTTGAAGGATTTTGGAGTAACTGACAGAGTAGAGGTTGGTAGTACTCTCTTACAATAATAAAGAAGACAGCATGTGGATTAAAACATTAATTGAAACATAATAAAGTCAAACATACAGATGATATAACTAAATGTACCTAGCCACAGAACAATAGGTTGGGTGTTGAGGTGTGAGTATGTAGATGAAGGGATGGTTGGGGCTTAGCCGTGCGCCAGCTGAGACAAAGAAGAAAAGGCGGGAGAGTCAAAATGGTAACGGGTCTGTGTTTGTATATCTCCTTTCTAGTCATTTCGACTATTCAAAACTCATTTTTACATCACATCCTCATTCACCCATCATTCATTCAGGAGGAATTTAAGATTGAGGAGACAATAAACACACACATTCACACACTGAAGCTATGCTTCAGGGACAAGTTGGGGTTCAGTATCTTGCCCCCACGCTGACTCACAGGAGCCAGGGATCGGACCAGTGACCTTCCGATCGAAGGATGACCCACAGCCTCCCAAAAGGTGACTAAAGACAAAATGGTTGCAACTTAAACCCCCTGATGTGTGGGTCAGAGGTAAATAAAGGCCTAAGCTGTTTTGTCTCTTGGCCAAGGCCTATTTGTAAAGCTGTATGTGTGAGTGTGTAGGATGAAGGTGTCAGGTTAGGAAAGGATGGTTAGTTGCATGCAAGACAAGTGTCTGTGTGAGCAGAACTGACATCAACTTAACTTTATGGTTGCACAGTAAACTACAACACATCACACTAATCAAACTCTATGAATATTAAAGCAAATTACAACCAGTACATTAACAATGTTAAACCTTAGCCATGTATACAGTTATGCTATGCTATGTATGCAGTTAGAGTTTGTTACCAGTCCTTCAGTGTGTTGCTTTCTTCACTGGTGAATCTATTGATGAGCCATGAAGGGTTGTGCTTCTTTATCCTTGCTGTGCTGAGCTCTTCTCACCTGGTAACTAAATTGATCACAAAACATGACGCATCAGGATCAGTCAATGAAGTGAGTGACCAGGATTGAATGATAGAACACATTGTAATTCCATGCTGTACTACTGTACCAAAGCATTTACTTCATCTTCTCCTTGTTGTACGTCTTTGTCACCTGGTTTGAGAACCACTGAGTTTATCACATATCTTATGAACTGACTAAATTATTACTTTTAAAAAATAACTTTATTTTTATGTTGGGAGATTCAGTTTTTCAAAATTCTGTTTCTATGTTGGAGGTAAAGTGGCAAAATGAACTTGCAATGCTCTCTGCACTTTCATGTCAGCCAATTCATCAAAACACTGTTGAGTCCTCACTGTGTGGAACTTGAGCAGAACTGTTGATGTGGATTTTGAATGCAACATGAAGGGGAAGAAATAGGGGCAATTTTATGGCTGGTACAAAATGCATCAGAGTAGAGACTCCATATAAGAAACTAAATTTGCTTTCGCCTGAGCAACACAACTCAAGTCTCTGAATACAAACTGAGACGGAGGGCTTAGGAGAATACTCTCCTAATTCCACCAGGATTGGATGTGCCTTATTTCCAAGTGAAGTGCTCACTGCTACCATTCTTTGCCCTTTGGTCCTCCCCTGCTATCTCACTTTCAGTTATTAGTTTCTCCTTTCCTTTTTGCAGTCGGGGTGGAGGGGCTGTTAAAAGGGAAGAGGTGAGCTGACCTCATATATATCAAATCAGCCCTAACAGAGGACAATTCATCGTCAGATTTCTTTTTGATTAGCTTCAGGCAGCAGAGGGCCAGAGGAGCACACGAGCCTGATAACAGGCAATCAGTGAGGGCCACAGGTGAGCTTGCACATGTCTTCGTTGGGGTAATAGTGTTGAGACCACGCAATTTTTTTCATAGGATTTGTTGTGTTGGTAATGATGCTGTACATAAACACACACACACACAACAAAGATATGCGATATCTGGTTGAAGAAGAAAAAATGAACAGAACAGCATGTGTGCAGTCACACACACACACACACCAGACTCCTGCAGCATTGTTCCCATGTGCACTCTGTCTCATGACTCTATGCTTCAGTGGCCATGTTCACATTGTTTTACAATAGTTTTGGCTGTGTTTATTGATTTCAGTTTCTATAGCATATTGTTGCTATGGGCTTTGTCCAAAAGAAAACCAGAGAAGGACCTGTCACAGATGTCTTCAAAATTAGGGATATTTAAGATGCAAAATCTAGGTCTTCAGGAAAAGTGTTGAAATGCCAAAGCAGAAATCCTTTCCTGAGGGATGTTAATATTTGAAGATCTACTTGGTCACCCATGTCTCTCCCCCACAGTGAGAATGACAGAGCTTACTAATCAAAGTGTCTCCCCACACTGCCTCATTCTGTTGATTACAATGATGCTTCTGTCGCTTAGTCGTTCCCTTCACTCACACATACTTCTGTGTTGAGATATTTTTAGCTCTTCTAGTTTTTGATGTTTTACGTATTTTTAGCTCTTCTAGTCGAGCCTTAACGCTCTGTAAATCAAATTTGTAAATCAAATTATTTGGAGATGACTGGAGATGTACTGACAACACAATGGAAACAGGTTTATTTAATTCTATATCTAATTTAAATGATTTTGATTTAAAATTTTAAATGATACATATATTTCTATTACAGGTCTTCCTGGTTTTTGATCTGATCCTGTTCTAATCAATGAATCAACCAATCAACCAAACAATCTTTATTTAAATTCATAATTCATAACAGCGTTATCTCAAGACGCTTTCCATAAAGAGCAGGCCAAGACCAAACTCTTTAATTAAGAGAGAGACCCAACGATTCAGGAATCCACACATGAGCAAGCATCAGATATTAGGCAAGGAAAAAGTCCCCTTTAACAGGAAGAAACCTCCACAGCAGTGATTCATGAAGCAAGAGATCCACAGCCAGGAGAACCAGGATCCACAGGAAACAGAGAACCAGAGCAGGAGAACCAGGACCAGGATCCACAAGAACCTGAGAGATGAGAAAAGCACAGAAAGGCTCCGGGGAAGATAGCAAGTTAGTAACAGACATTAAAGAGACATGAAGCATAAGAGGAGGAGAGAGGAGCCCAGTGCATCATGGGAGTCCCCCAGCAGTCTAGGCCTATAGCAGCATAACTAGGGGCTGGTCTAAGGCCTGAGCCAGTCCTAATTATAAGCTTTATCACAAAAGAAGGTTTTTAGTCTACTCTTAAATGTAGAGAGGGTGTCTGCCCCCCGAACCCAAACTGGAAGGAGATTCCACAAGAGAGGAGCCTGATAGCTGAAAGCTCTGGCTCTGGGTGGCTGTGGGTCAGAGGTGTAGAGTGGGTCGTTCCTCAATTGGAAGGTTGGTGGTTCGATCCCTGGCTAGAAGTGTCCTTGGGCAGGACACTGAACCCCAACTTGCTCCTGAAGCATAGCCTCAGTGTGTGAATATGTGTGAAAAAATAGTCTCCTCCAACTTAGATTCCTCTTGAATGAAGGATGTCATGTAAAAGCTCTTTGAGTGGTCGAAATGACTAGAATGGCGCAATACAGATACAGACCATTTACCATTTACCCCACTGCAGGCAGTGTGTCCAAAATACACTCTTGGCATTGGAAATGAAGTGGGGTTTTGATTAAGACCTGACAATCGTTGGCCACGACATTTCACAACCACCAGCAAGACCAAACGCTACAGCAGGTGCAAGCAGTTGACTCTGTTTACATCTGTTTCATCAAAAAGGACAGATGTTGATCTCAGTTGTCGAACATTTAATGTGACGATGAAAATCATATTATCACCATCTTGTTGCTACCGTTTACGGTCCCCCAGATGCAAATTCAAAAAGTGCCCTACAGAATTACTTCCTGGTTGTATATGGACGTGTGTATGTGCATCTAAAACTGTATAGACTGTTTTTGTCATGCCCTCCACCTCTGCCTCTTCTTCCTCCTAGGCTTTGGTGTGGATGTGTCTGATTACAGGAGTGAAGACAGCTGTTCAGGAGTTGGTTACCTGCTGACATACATCAGGTCTTTAAAAACCTGGTTCAGACTCAGATCGTAGACTCTGCAGTCTGTCACACTCCAGCCTTTTTTCCCTGTAGTGCTATTCTGCCTGTGGTTTTTACCTCTTAACACAATCTGACAACATGACCAGACACTGAAGGAGAATATTGACCACTTGAAAGACCTCTCTGTAAACCTCAGAACTCTACGTAACCAGATTCAACCCACCACTCAGACAGCTCATAGCTCACAGCGTAGCTCCTACTCCCCCGGCAGTTGCCAGGGCGGCTGGGTGACTGTCCGGTGGAAGCATGGCCCTAAGGAGAAGCCCACGGTGCACCACCACCCAGTTCACGTTTACAACCGATTGTCCCCACTCAGCGACACACCCACTGAGAAACCAACTCTGGTAATTGGAAGCTCCATAGTCAGAAATGTGAAGCTAGCGACGCCAGCGACCATAGTCAAGTGTTTTCCTGGGGCCAGAGCAGGAGACATTGAATCCATTCCAACTGCTGGCTAAGGATAAGCATAGATATGGTAAGATCCTAATCTACATCGGCGTGAATGACATGCAAACCAAAGAATATTAGACAGCTGGAGGCTATAGCCATGAGGAATGGGCTAAGATTCCTCAGGAACATGTTTGCAGCAGGTCATAACAGCAGAAAGGTGCTCTATTAAGTACTAAAGATGCTTGTCGAGAGGGGGTTGAATAATTTTGAGACTGCAGTCGTCATTTAAAGTGGCATATTTTGTTGAGTTTGGAGAAACCCCCTGTAATATTAGTTGTGTAGAGCCATTTCAATCGTTCTTGTCTGAGCTATTCATTGAACACAGCTACGAGTTTGTAAATTTGTCCAAACACCTAATTTGCAATTAGGGTAAATAATTTTGTTTGCAACTTTATGTACCTCCTTTAAACAAATAGTTCCACAAACAAATCTCTCTCTCAAAACGACCCAAGGAAACTAAAAGCCTTTGTTGCCACAAAGGGTAAAAAGACAGTGCTATAATCTTATCTATCCACCTTGTTCCATCCAGTCAGACAGAACTTATCAAGTGTTTCTGTGTCTGGTGTGTGTCAGTGACTTTGGGTCCTTGGTATAGAATGAAGACAAATTCTGCAGGCTTCAGTGGCCTCCGCCAGCAGGCAGGGTGGTACCGTAGAGAAAATGGCACGCTCAGCAACAACCGCCATTCTACACGCAACACACACACACACACACACACACACACACACACACACACACACACACCCTTATTAAGGCAGTATGGAGGCGAATGAAGACATATGTTTGTGTATGCGTGACAGAGCATGTTTATGCATGAAGCTGCAAAGGAGTTTGAGAAATGAGCAGGAGACAAAAAAAGTGCTGTATAGGAAAGCAACCTTATGTCCCTGTTTCTGTATTCAGACATTGCTTTCGGAATAAAAGTACATGTGTCTGCCATTTCTTCCCCTCTGGCCTAATGACATCATCTCCCTGAAGCACAAAAAAAATTAAGACAAATACGGTAAAGAATGCAGCGTGTTGACAATACTGATAAAGATGATAAGGACTAATTGACAGGATAGCAGAGGAGCCTGAGAGTTGGAAGCTCTGCATCCTGCACTACTTTTGAGGACTTTGGGAACCACCAGTAGGCCTGCATTCTGGGAGCACAGTGCTCTAGTGGGGTAATACGGTACTATGAGTTCTTTAAGATATGATAGAGCCTGACCAATAAGAGACTTGGATTTTAAATTCTATTATGAACTTTACTGGAAGGCAGTGAAATATGATCTCTTCTCCTAGTTCTCGTCAGTACACGAGCAGCAGGATTCAATAACTCCCAGATTTCTCACAGTGGTGCTGGAGGCCAGAGCAATGCCATCCAGCATAGCTACAGTATATTGTTAGAAAAGCTGTCTCTAAGATGTCTGGGGCCAAGCACAATAACTTCAATAACAATAAAGTTTAGCAGCAGAAAATTGGTGGTCATCTGTCATCAGGACTTTACGTCTTTTAGGCAGACTTGGAGTTTCGTCAACTGACTGGATTCATCTGACTTTATTGAGAAGTGAAATTGAGTATCATCTGCATAACAGTGGAAATTAATGGAGTGTTTCCTGATAATATTACCCAGAGGAAGCAATTATAAAAGGTAAATAATATCGGTCCAAGCACCGAACCTTGTGGAACTCCATATCAAACTTTAGTGTGAATGGAGGACTCATTGTTGACATGTACAAACTGAAATCGATCTGATAAATAGGACTTATACCAGCTTACTATGGTTCCTTTTAAGCCAATTAAGTGTTCCAGTTTCTGTAATAGGATGTGATGGTCAATGGTATCAAATGCAGCACTGTGACGACTCCTGCTCCTCCTTTGTAGATCGTCTCACTTTTCTGTTTTGCACTCTCTGGGAGCTGTTAGAGGGTGGAGCTGGGAGTATCGCATTGTCTCCTACCCATCAGGGTGTGGCCTCCAGGGAGGATGAAGGGCCCGCCTTCCTGGGAGCTCAGCTCTCTCTCAGCTAGATATCAAACATCCACTACACTGCTGACAATTGATTCCCCGCTATCTTCCACACTCCATCTCGGTATCATTATGTGGGACAATTTATGTTAAATAAATCGTATTCTTTTACAGCCTTAGCAGTGTGTTGCGTCCCTTCTTGTTATCACCCCTGAGCCAGGTGGTAACAGCACTCAGATCTAACAAGACAAGTACAGAGAGAAGTCATCTGTCAGGTGCCATAAAGAGGTTGTTTGTAACCTTCACCAGTGCTGTCTCTGTGCTATGGTTCGCTCTAAAACCTGACTGAAAATCCTCAAATAAGGTATTGGAATTTAGAAAATTACACAGCTGATTGGCTGCTACTTTCTTGAGGATCTTTGAGAGAAAGGGAAGGTTGGATATAGGTCTATAGTTGGCTAATACACCTGAAACAAGGGTGGGCTTTTTCAGAAGAGGTTTAATTTTGGCAATTTTAAAGGACTGTGGTACGTAGCCTGTTAGTAAAGACTGATTGATCATATCCAGTATGGACGTGTTAATTAAGGGTAGGACTTCCTTAAGTAGCCCAGTAGGAATGGGGTCTAGGAGACAAGTTGACGGTTTGGATGAGGAAATCATTGAAACCAATTCAGGAAGATCAACTGGAGAAAAACAGTCCAAATGCACATTGAGCCCAACAGCTGTATCCATGATTCCTAAATTTGAGGTTGAATTAGAGCCTGTTGAGGGCAGGAGGTGATGCATTTTGTATCCAATAGTTAGAATTGTATCATTAAAGAATCTCATGAAGTCGTTGCTAAAAGAATACAAGGATCAGGTTCGGACTCTTTGTCAGCCTGGCTAACGCACTGAAATCTAGGGCTGTTTTTATTTTCTTCTATTAAGGAGGAGTAGTAGGCGGCTGTGGCATTACAGAGGGCCTTCCTTTACGTTTCAAGACTGTCTTGCCAGATTAAGCGTGGTTCTTCTAATTTGGTGGCATTATCTTAAATGCTGATGGAATCACTTCCTTAAATTTGGCAACAGCGCTATCAGATAGGCATCTAGAGAGGACATTTTTTTCCACATGGCACATAGTGTCATGTTTCGTCGTGTCTGTTAAGTTGGTTTTGTTCACTCGTGTTTTGTATCGTCTCTTACTTCCATCTAACCAAGGAAAGTATTGCAACACCTTTTGTCTTATATTCAGAAAATATTGTGAAATCTTGTGTCTCATTAAAACCTGTTAAACTGACTAAAAGCTTCCTGGTGTCCGGCTTTTGAGTCCTCCTTGTTCTTGAGCCTCTGGTTGTAATACATAGTCCAGCAACAAGAAATCAAACATCATCTCGAATGGTCCGATAAAATAGAGTTTCGTGGAAATACCATATACCATATGCCTCCTTGCCCAGAGTCTTGAGGAATGTGACTGGGGGGAGTGGCTTTTCTGCAGAACTCCTCTTCTGTTAGACTTTGTAGATTTAAATGAATTTAAATTTAATTCTAATGCAGGCCCAAAGAAGCGTGTAAGACTGCAGCTCTGCCTCCTGGTCTCAACTCTGGACTGTCAAGTTTTGGGACAAATAAAATCAGCCAAATTTCAGGATAAGAGAGCTGCTCCGTCCAAAGTCTAATCAGACCAGGTCTTCCCCAGAAAAATAAAAAAGCCCACATTCTTTGCTGGGCACCACATCGGCAGCCAACGGTTGAATGACATATGGATATGCATGTCATCATTTGTCAGACTGGAAAGGGGACCAGAGAAAATTACGGAGCCCAATATTGTTTTAGCATAATTACACACCAACTCCACATTAATTTTACATCCCCCCGTGCCAACTCTGCTGCAGCACTCGCCGTACTTCATGACATCAGCACCCTGGAGATTGCTCATCCTGATGCTGCTTTCATCATTGGAGGTGACTTTAACCACTGCAACCCATGGACTGTGCTACCCAAGTTTTACAACCATGTCAACATTCCCACAAGAGAACAGGATCTGGATCATATCTGCACCAACATGCGGGATACACTCAAAGTTGCCCCCGCCACATCTCTGTGTTTCTGTAACCGGCCTACAGACAGACTGAAGTGGACCAATCCTCGAATAAAACGATTACTCAAATAAAATGCTGGACTCCAGACACAGAGTGTTATACAGGACTGTTTTATACAGACAGACAGGGACGTGTTCAAAGCTGCAACTACACAAGAGGACTCTTCCACAAACAAAGAACTTCATGCAGAGAACGTGACTGGCTACATCAGTACCTTCATCGATAACATAGTACCCACCTCACGTATCATTGGAGACAATAATGTGAAGAGTACAATAATGTCTGCAGGCAACAGTGAACCATGGTGGAGGTTCTTTAAAAGTTTGGGGCTGCGTTTCTGCAAATGGAGTTGGGGATTTGGTCAGGATTAATGCTGTCCTCAATGCTGAGAAATACAGGCAGATACTTATCCATCATGCAAAACCATCAGGGAGGCATCTGATTGGCCGGAAGAGAAGGGGAGATCGTAAGAAACAACCTTATCCTTAATGTAGTTTTCCAGACCCAGCAGCGAGGCGTTGCACTGTGCTATGCTGCTGCCGGCTCAGGCCCAGCAGTCCCCCTGTAGCATCGGGACCCATGGGTGCCATGCCGAACAGCAGAGCTCTGTGGCACACCCTTGGAAGGTTGTTCCCACTTGGCAGTTCTCACAGGCAAGCTCTGCCAGGTAAGTAGTTAATTGTGAACGCCACTCTGGCTTCTTCGGAGGCAAAAGTCTGGGGCTGCAGGGGAAAGAGAATGGAGCAGTTTGCGATGCAGGGATTGCAGCCCTTTGATCTCCAGAGTAGCGCTCTGGGTTTTCCCACCTGGGGCTCCGGGAACTGGCGACGGAGCTGATAGCAGTGGTGTTGCCACTCAGGCAAAGGCTGCTGTCAGTTGCTTGGGTTGAGAAGCGAGTGCAGCTAGCCACAGCCTGTTGGATGTCGGCTGCTGTGGAGGCAAACCGAGCCTAGTGCTTTTGCAGCACCGGCTCGATTCTGTCTAGCCAGGACTGTGGCAAATAGGAGTGTGCTGGATCCATTTCTGGCCAGATTGTACTATAATGGGAATGTTTAGGACCCAAATGGATGGCTGAATTTTTGTTGACATCCTAAGTCACCTTTTATTAAGCTTAAGTGAATGCAGTTCAGAATAACAACTTGACTCAGAGTCTCTTTGTGCTTGGAGTACAGCCCAGAGTTTCAGCTAGTAAAGTCAGATCAGCAAGCTGGAGAGCGGAGCAAGCTTTGTGAAGCAGCGGGTCCGGAACCAGGTGAGTCTTGCATCAAAGAGCAAACAACAATCTGGCAGTGAGTGAGCAGTGAAGGCCTAAATACTGGCTTAATGAGTGATCAGGTGCAGGTGAGAAGAACAGGTGGTGGGAGTTTCCTGATTGGTATGAGTGGCTGGCAGGTGAGTGGAAAACTACTGAGAGGAATGTTAACCAGAAGACTGACTGTGACAGTAATGGAAACTGTGTTCGTCTTCATAGCAACAGTCTATGAGGCTAATGGGTAATGACACTACTTCTGCTATCAGAAATGGACAACAAAACTTGACTTTTTCAGAATTCAGAAAAAGAATTCCACTTTTTTTTAAAATGGTTTTAGAATCAAGGAGGAAATAATTCAGACAGATGGCCTTAATAGTAGTCTGTCGTACGGTTGAGCCAGCAAGGGCACTTTTCATGTTTCTATGTTAAGAAATGTTTAATAGGTAAGAGATGACCGTGAGGAAAAGCGGACCGTCTTCACCTCCATAGAAATTATTCCACTATCAATAACTGACAAAAAACAAAACAGTCCTATTGTTGACTTATCAAGCACACGTTTTTTACCGGCAGACGATCCTCGAAACAAACATAAAATGAGAAATAACAGTATGGAGTCTGAGCTCCCAAGTCCTACAGAAGTCCTACTGGCAGAAAAAAGATAATCCCATACGAATATAGTTTGATAATTGTGCTGATGGACGTGAAAAAAAAAATTGTGTCCACAGAAACCAGTTAATAGACCTAACGTAATGATGATTTCACAAACATCCGTGAGACTGGGTTGGACGTGCACACCCATCTGCATTTGTAGAACTGGCAATGGGACAATAGGAGGGCCCTTTCTCTTAAGTCTGACAACAGAGCTCAAAGGGAGCGCAGAAGTCTTGTTTTCTCTCAGACTTCTTGAATTACAATATGCTGAAAGGTTATTATGGAATTCTTGCCCAATGACACCAAAAATAAACTGAGTTGTATTGTACGAAAAAACCATAAAGTGACACAAGAAATAAACTGACTATATTAATCAATAAGTGTGCACAATAAAAGACAAATACAACTGAACATTGCCAAAAGTTTTACCAAAAAGTGTTCATGTAATATATTTTTCTGTTTGTATTGATTTCTTCAACCATTTTTTCCTATAATTATTTATTTGTTTCTGTATTTATTTCCCAAATATCTAATTACAAATTTAATTTTCAAATGTTAGGATTTTTGTCACTATTTTTCCCCATTCATTGTGAAATAATTTTCCCGGGGATTGCCATGACAAACAAGGGCAAATGTAGGCCTATTTTCCAGTAATAGCCTGGCTGCCATCATTAGACTTGTTATCGTATAGGAGAAACATAAACATGCATGCATGTGTTCACACACACACACACACACACACACACACACACACACACACACACACACACATACACACAGAATGGGCTTTTGCAAATGTATATTCAAGACCAAATAACAAACAGACTTAACATGAGATTTGTCCATTCACAAATCACTAAGAGATTTGGGCATTAATAGTCATGCTTTTAATCGTTTAAACTTCAACTTAATTAGAAAGATAATTGCATACTGTTGAAAGGGTGAAACTTCAACAAAGCGTAACCTGAACAGTCACACACACACACACACACACACACACACACACACACACACACACACACACACAGACAAGCCAAAACATAGGAGCAGAGAAATGACTTGATAGAGCAATCTAAATTTGAGTCAGATGTTGAGAGGGGTTGTTAGTCAGCAGAGTGGGGGGATTTATGAACCAGAAAGGGACTGAAAAAAACACCCACATACAGGCCTTGCAAGACTGCATTGGTATGCAGCGACTGGTGGCGACCCAAATTAAAACGGAATGTATTACACAGGATTTTACACTTGGCTTACCAGGCTGAAGAAAACTCATCAATCCACAAAGTAAGAGATAAATCCAAAGGAGCGACAGGACAGTGGGGTGAGTATAGGGTGCAGTGGAGGGGTTCCTCTACTTGTTTTCTGACCTTCTGAAAAACACGCAAACAAATTCAACTATACGCAGACATTTTCCATTATTTTCTTTATTTGCGCATTAGGTTTGATGGTAACATACAATAAGACTACATTAATTAACATAGCAATACTCACAGTTAATCATTTACTAGGGTATTGATGTTAACTGAAGTATTTATTTATATGTTATTTAATGGTTTATAAATGGTAATAATGTTGCTACAGCTTTAGTTGTCCCATGTTAACATTCATTACTTTGATAGATGTTAACTGTACGTCATTGTTGTAAACTACGTTGCTGTTATAAATAAATGAAAGATTTGAAATAAGGAGAATAAAATAATTAATTGGGTTATAGATAGCAGATTCTGAGTGTTAAGTTCATTATTGATCTTTTCAAGACAATAGAGCAATTATTTCGACAGTAACTCAAATGATAATTAGGTTTCCCTACTGTTTGAGTCAGAGCCAGCTCTGTTCAGCTCCGGTGATCCACACAGCGCTGCACAGCCTTCACACAAGGCGATGCACTGAAGCGCAGGAGCAGCCGGACAGTTGGTCAGCTGTTGTCCTCAGCAGGTGGTAAGGTGAAAACACTGTAAGTTTACAGAAGTACAATAAGACGTTTTAAGGGGAAACTTAAGTTCAAAACAATTTCAAAAGATAAAAATACTAATGCTGAGATAACCTGCTGTAGTTCTGACTTTTAAATTGAGGATACCAGCTCCTGAATGGTATCAGGCTACATTTGTTTTATACAGCAGTTTTAGTTTTATATGTCTTTTTTTCAGTCTGCAGTTTGTTCATGCAGTCTGACTGGACGACATTAAAATGATTTCATTGATTCACACTTAAGATCATTCACTATGGTCAGAAATGATCAGTTGAGTAACTGATTCATAGAATATGTACAAAAAACACATGAATGAACTGCAATCGCCATTAACACACATTTACACTTCTAACAAGGTCTTCTTTAAATCAGAATCAGAATTTAATATGCAGTTTTGCTAATAGTGAAACAGAATGTTAAACATTTGGATTTAATGAACTAAACTATCAAGGTTAATAGACAACATTCTAGATCCAATAACTAACACATTTTACATTTCATAAACTAGGAGTTTAAGTATGAGGATTTACTGTAATGAACCTAATTCCTGTAGATTCATCATTTCACAAAGAGCCTTCCTATCTATGATCACTAGAGGGTCGTATAGTTCCATGGTATGCCATCCATTTAATTTGTATTTCTGTAACTTTTTGGATACAAATTCAGGAGTTGGACTGTTTAAAAGACAAAAATGACATGTGCTGATTAGGGTAAGTTTAGTTATTGTGTGATTGGATACTTTAATCACACAATACAACTTTATTCATATGATTCTGGATCTGCAACGCGTCAACGTCTGGAGAGAGAAAAGCTGAGAGAAGGGATGAAGAGCGGGTTGGTGTGTGTGTGTGTGTGGTGTGTGTGGTGTGTGTGTGTCAGCCAGAGAGAAAGAGGCAGAGGGACAGAAAGAAGAGAATGAGGAATAATCGTTTCTTATAAAATGTTAATGAGGTTAATATCCCGTTTATATGAGTTTGTCAGGGTGTTCCATTGGGAATGTGGAGTCACATCGAGGGTTCTTGTCCTGTGTTTCCAGCTTTTCTGACAGTGGGGGGGTCGCCAAGTGTCCTTGTGTCCTGCTCTTAATTTTGTTACCATAACAATCAGCTGGAGAGCCCAAAACTTAGGGTTGAGGTTGTTACGGCCTCCCCACAAACAAATCAAACAAAGCTGTCTAGGGGCAGGAGGCAGCAACATATAAGAAAAAGGACGCCAATACAGGTAGTTGTCTATTTACCCACAAGCTTTATTTTAGAACAAATCCCAAACAAACCAAAAGTGAAACAAAAAGGGACTGGAGACCCCGGCCAAAAGAAGGGAAACGCCGGGCCAATCCTACAGCGGATCGTCGCTCCTGACGTCTCCCCCTAAACTATTAAAGACAAAAACTAGAATAAACAAAAAACGGATAACGTGGCTACCGGCGGTCTCCAACCCAAACTAACAAAACAAACTAAAATAACAAAATCCCAGCCCCTAAACGGGCATGGAAATGAACAGGCTTGGGGGAAAGGAAAAACCAAAACAGAGGAAGGAAAAACCTCCTCTCTACCTGCACCAAGAGTCGTCAGCCATGTGTTCTGCCTCTCCTCCTCCTCTCCTTCCCTCTTATCCCCTCCTCCTCTCTACCTGAGTGGTGATTTACCTCAGGTGCGCAGCAGGTAGAGGAAGGAGGGAGACAGAGCTGACAAAGAGAGGGGGAGAGAGAGAGAGAGAGAGAGAGAGAGCCAGCAGCAAACTGCTGCACGTAACAGAGGTGAACAAAGTGAGTTGAGATCCACTGTGAGAGATAAAGTGGTCCTGGGGCCAGAAGGTCTGTGGTCTTCTTGCCACAATCCCCCATTTGATCTGACGGTGTCTTGTCTGAAAAGGGAGCTTTGGATCACTGTAATGGGACACCATTGAAAGAAGACAACAGGTGTCAGCAACAAGCATAGGATGTGAGTTGAGGTCTCTTTGGATATTATTCAAAAAGGAAAAACAAATAGAGCAACAAATAACTAATCTATGACTGAGTTCTAGTTCATTTAGCTATTGTACAATTACAACACAAGCCCTAGGCTTATTAAGATAGCTATCAATCACTGCACAAGCTCTAGTCTAATGGAGGGTTCTTTATCTGGTGGAGGCTGCAGCAGCTGTAGGATAGTTTTTAATTAGCTGCTGGTATCTGACACACTGGGTGGTTAGGCTCAGCGCTTTCTGCTTATTTTAGCAGTCCTTTTGCGCAACTACAAGTAGTTGTTGAATAGTTAAACTGCGTGGCCACATTTGAACACCGAGATGTTTGGTGATTGGGATGGAGGTTATTAGTGAAGATAGATTTGAAGGTCAAATTTTCCATCCCTGGTTCATTTTCAAAGCCAAAGTAGGCTCGACACAGACAAGAGTAGTGGTGCTGAGGAGGCTCTTTAATGTCTTCTTTAGACCGGTTTCTTCGTCGTGGTACATTTCTTCCTGACGCACCTGTCAACCAGGCTCAGGAGGCTATTCTACCCATTCTTTACATTTGAAAGTACAAGGATGTTGGGCTTCCCTAGTTCTGCCCCTGCCTGCCAACCGAATCTCACAGAAGTTCACGAAATTTAATTTATTATTTCATGTTAATGCTATGACCATCCATTTTGATTTATTTCTCCTTATGTCCTGAAAAATCTTTTGTTTGGTCAGTTTTTAATGGTGGAAGTGGCTCGACTGTGTCTCTGTAGGTGTTTCCTGGTTTTCCTCAGTGTTGCCACTCTGCCTTTTTAACATTTCTCAACATAAAAACACAAACGTGTCCTTGATGGCTCAACAATATGACAGACTACCGTTAAGGCCATCAGTTTGAATTATTTCTTTACCTTGATTCTAAAAACAAAAAGAAAAGTCCATGAGCCTCATCGACTGTTGCTTTGGAGACGAACACAGTCCATTATGTATTACGCTACAAGTCTTGATTAATACTGTGATACTCATGTCATTTACATTACTGAATTCCTCATCTAGAGGCAGTATCATTACTAATTCGGCTGAACTATATATTCGATGGAGCCAGTCTATGATGCCTCAGCCTGTCTGCCGTGCACACGACCACTGTGACAGCCCCTGCAGGTGGTGTGACTACAGAGCAGTGGTTGCATGTGATTCCTTTGGGCTTGGAAGTGCCCCGTTTGACCTGTTGACACAACGACCTGACCCTGGATAAGCAGAAGATAATGGAACGATGGATGGATGGATAGATATTTGATATGTGCGTTATTCTTGTCTCTAAAAAAAGGATACTGAGTTGTGGGCGAGATAGATAGATAGATGATAGATAGATAGATAGTGAACTCAGTCAGTGAGCTGAAGAAGAATAAAAAGACACCATTGCACATTGATCAAGAGGGCGCCTGGAGACAGAGAGAGAGAGTGAAAGAAAGAGTGGATGGGTCATGTGCCACTGCCCTTGATTGAGGTGCTGTACAGGCTGATTGCTCTGGAGACAAAGGATTCTCTGAACTGCTCAGTCCTCAGCCACAGCTTGAGGTGCCAGTGAGTCCAGGCTCCTACCCAGCACTGAGCCAGCTTTATTAACCAGCTTGTTTAGCTGCCTGGTGTTCTCAGCTGTCATGTTACATCCCCAGCAGACTGCAGCACAAAACAGTACACCACCGACTGGTAGAACACGTGCAACATTTCATTGCAGACATCAAAGGACCTGAGCCTCCTGAATAAAAATAGCCAGCTCTGTCCCTTTTTGTAGAGGACATCTTTATTCAGGGACCAGTCCAGTTTATTGTCCAGGTGAACACCTAGGTATTTGTAGGATTAAACCGCCTTGATGTCCTCTCCTCCAATGTTTTCTGGGTGAAGTGGGGGCTTACACCTATGAAAGTCAATGGTCTTAACCCCTTGTAGACTACTGTCACGAATTCGACCGCTTCCGGTCTTGATGCAGCTGAGGTGGCCTATGTATCCCACTAATACCGGTTGATGCATATTCCACACATACCAAGGATCGTATTGGAAGCGTATTTGCCACCATCTAGCTGTCGGAGCGTAAACTACATCCGGTTGATGAGGGCGGAAGTGTTGGCTCGGCAGAGCACGTGGATTTTGGCTGCTAAATTCGGGAAATTGTCCAAATATGAGGTAAGTTGTGCTAAGATAGAAATACATACCAGCTTATTGGTTGCTTCTACTGCTAATATATCGGAATAGACTACACGTGACGAAAATTGTGGAAGTTATTTGCAGATTTTCGCGTTTTCGCTACATTAGGCACTAATGGCTGCAAATGAATAATATTGTATTTAGGTGCAATATCATAGAAATTCAAATTCCTGTGCATATATTTCAAATGCTTTGATAAATTTAGCTCCTAATTAATTTCTATAATTATTGTAAGATTCAAAGTATTTATTGTCATGTGCACAGTAAAGAAAACATGTTTCCCTGTACAATGAAATTATTTGCTGTCCACAATGAATGCCAAGTACAACTAGTAGTATAAAAGGTATAAATTAGACAGCACTATGTACAAATATAATATAAAAAATATAACTATGCAGAAATAGAAATATAGATTATGTACAACTGTATGTGCAAAGTAAGTGTGCAACATTGAATTATGTGCAAAACAGAATAAGAATAGCATTGCTGGGATATAAATGCAATTTCTGCCCTTTACTTTTAGGCACAACTAAATGGACGCATCAACTTTCTATGGGAAGCGAGCTGGTGGACTTCAAACCAGGGTTCCACCAGTCGAAAGCGATGACAGCTGTCTCAGTGACAGTAGCGATGAAGACTACAGACCTACACCAGGTGATGAAAGCAGCAGTGATGAAGACTCCGACAGCAATCACGACGCACCTGCTAGCACCAGTGCTACTGGTGCAAGAAGGGAATCAGCTGCTACTGCAAGGGGAGGACGGCCAAAGGTAGTGTGGGAGACGGTGTAACTGTAATGGGTGTGTGGATGGGCACGGAAAAAGACAACTCAACGGACCGTTCTCCAGTGTTTATTCGATCTGCAGAAGAGATTAAACCATGTTAATCATCTTCTGGTCTTTTTTTCTTTTCTTTCCTTTCCTGCACTTCTGCTCCTAAACATGTAAACATGCAGTGTTAGCTAGCTAACACAGGGCGGACTGCTGTTTGCGCCAAAAATAACGAAACTAAAAACATCCATAAAACTTATATTAACGGTAAAAACAACACAAAACAGCTTGGTAACTTAAAAGTATGCAACAATAAATAATATGCACCAAAGATTATAACTTAAATGGCTACATTTCCAAAGAAAATAATACAATTACAGCAGCATTCTCTCACACAACTTACCCCCAGCAAGGCAATACGGCGTTGTGAGGGGTAGAAGGGAGGAGCTACGGAAGCCCAGGAGGTAGGAGAAGGCAGAGTGCAGAAAAGTTTATAAGACAACGGTAAATAAAAATAACTCACTGAGATGAAATTCACAACTACTCAAAATAATGATTAAATGATAAATAATAATAATTAATGAAGTACATTTTTAACTCCGTTACACAACAACAGAACTCTGCAAAAGACATTCCAATTTGGCAAGGTGCTCTTCCCGATGCTGATGAAACCAGAGAGCCTATTCAGTACTTCCGAGACCTTTTTGACGCTGATCTTTTGGATACTATTGTACAACAAAGTCATCTGTATTGCCTGAACCTGACATTGGTGCAAGTGGAAACATTGTCCTAAAGCTTACACAAGTTATTCACGGTGCTGCCAATCACTTATTGTATTTTGACAACTGGTTTTCTTCCTTGGATTTGTTTGCTGCTCTTGCGAACAAGGGGATACCAGGCCTTGGGACTGTGCAGCAAAGTTTCAGCACAGACACCAACATGAAGACGACAGAGAAGGGAAGAGCGACACTTGAAGAGAAACAGGCTGTCGTAGTAGTAGAAATAAGAGCAGTCAAATGGTTTGACAATAGAGGGGTGATCGTCGCCAGCACTTTTGCCAGAGCCCAGCCTGTTTGTAACATAGAAAGATGGCACAGAAAGTTGAAAAAGAAGGTTTCTGTGGAATGCCGAAGCATCATCAGCCTGTACAACAAGTTCATGGGCGGCGCTGATGCTCTTGATGCACTAATTGCATATTATCGCATCCAGATAAGGTAAAAAAAAGTGCTATCATAGGTTCTTTTTTCATTTTGTCAATATGGTCATCGTAAACTGCTGGCTGTTATATTGATGTGATTGTGATTAACTGTATGTTCCAAGAAAGCAGCAGGATTTGCTTGCTTTTAGAGCATCAATAGCACAGGCACTCTGCATGCAAGGCAAGGATATGTCAAGGAAGACAAGGGGGCGGCCTTCGAAAAGAATTCGAAAAGAAGCAACATCGAGGTCCAGCTAAGGCTATTCCAACACTGAAAGTCCGTTCAGATGCTGTGGGTCACTGGCCAGTGGTTGAAAGTGGGTGGCAATGCTGCAAACGCCCAAATAGCCATGTTGTTGACCATGAGCAGTCTCGGACAAACAACCATTCGCCCTCACCTTGTTTATTGTGAGGGACAGGGAGGGCCCAGGTGATACAGGAGATGCAGCCGCTGTTAGGATTCTTTCTGCTGAAGTGATGGAAGAAGGGATGGGTGAGGCTGTGCCATCATGGGCAGGGCAGACACGTTTGTAGGAAGACTTCAGAAAGACCAGATTGTAATCTGATCTACCAAATATTGGAAGGGCTGACGCAGTGCATGCCTCCTTGGCATTTGCATAAAGCAAATCAAGTGTCCTGTTTTCCCTGACATGATTCAAATCGTCCGATATAACAATGAATGCATCAGGGTGCTGGGTCTGCATCTTGCAACAGCATCATGGATGACGTCACACTCAGCTTCTCATTTTTCTGCTTTGTTGTGGAGACAAACACATCCGATTTGCATTACATTACAAAACTTGTATTATTACTATGACACTGTCTCATTTACATTACTGAATTAAATCATAGATCATCTAGATGCAGTGTTGTGAGTAATTTGGTTGTACTAGATATTTGATATCTTCCACAGATATATCTTTTTACAACCCTAGTTTGCAAACAGCTAGAACTGCCAATCTAAAACCTAATTTTCTAGAATATTAACTTAAATATCTGACATACACCAACAAATTAAAATTTTCTTAACATAGATTATCTGGATGCGGTGTTTGTACAAATTCAGCTGTGCTAGATATGTGATATATTTAGCAGATATCTTTTTATGACCCTATATGAAACCCTAAACTGAGAACTACAGCTGTGGTCCTGATTTGTATGAAATTCCATGTTCCAACTCTGGGGAATTTTTTGAAGAATTATAGCTCTCTATAACAGCTCCATAGTTCCATGTGTGTAACCCCTTATGATACTGAATTATAAGCCTTCAAACATGCAGGTCAGAGTTCAAAGGTTAGTATAGCACAGCAGGAGCCATGCAGAATCTTCATACTGAAATGTTACTTGTCTGTTGGAGACCTTTGTAACAAAGTTACGAATGCTGTCTTTTAATTCTGTCATTTAATGGACACAAGGCATCCCTGGTCTAGTTTCAGAGAGCACTTTGAAGGCCCACTTTCTGAAATGAAAAACTAAACTAGCCTAATATTGAAATTAAATTGAAAAATTCAATTTGTTTTGAAGCAAATACTTGAAATGAAGACACTTGAAATAGAATATTGACCGTAGGCCTATGAAATGCATGAATATGGCAAGAGCAAAAATGACATGTGAACACCATTATGCAAAATTTGGTGCACACAGAAAAAACACGCACATTCACTTTATTGTTTTGAGAAAGTTAATTTCATATGAAAAATCATCAGCCACATGTTCTTCCACACATTGAAACCAACAGCAGAGAGCCCCCAAAAATAGTGTAACATGGACACAACACGATGTACTTTTTTAAAGATATTTTAATGTGTTTTAAACAGCATTTCTTATACTGTTTCTCCAAAACAGATTTCCACTCAATGAAGATATTCTAAAGATATTCTATTGTTTAGATGATCAAAGATTAAATTCAGTAATGTAAAGGTAATGCAAAGCATGTTCGTCTCAACACTAACTAACAGCACTTGATGGTTTTTAGAATCAAGGATGAACCTGAACAATAGTCCAGGATATTGTTGAGCTGTCAAGGACACCGTGTTTTTATGTTGAGAAATGTTTGACAGGAAAGCAGCAACAGCGAGGAAAAGTGAGGCGCTTCACCTCCATAGAAACGGTCGAGCCGCTTCTGCTATTAAAAGCTGAGAAAAGATTTTCCAGAATCAAAGGAGAAATAAATTATAATGGATGGTCACAGCATTAACCAGTCGTACTGTTGACTTATCAAACACATGTTTTAGACCGGCAGCAGACCCTCCGGACTCCCACGGACTGATGTGGATTGACAAACTAAAGAGAGGAAGACGAGGAGAAAATCTCGTGCTTAAATGTTGAGTAATCCATCCATCCATCCATTTTCTATAAAGCTTATCAGTCAGGGTCGCGGGATGTTGAGTAATGGTTATAGTTAAAATAACAAACATAAATTGAGAAATAACAGCACAGCTTCTTTGCTCCCAGGTCCTACAGAAGTCCTACTGACAAGAAATAAGATATGATGCAGACATGAAACAGTAATCCCATAGAAATACATACATTTGAACATCGTGCTTCGGACTACATATTCATGGATTAAATTTTGTGACAATGTAATGAATTTCTGTGCGACTGGGGTTGACGTCATAATAACACCTTTGAAACATTTCAGTCAGGTTGTCAGGTTAAGACATTCAGCAAAGCAAAATTGCTTTTCTCAAGGTAAAGAATACCTCCTTTTTAGCAGCAGACCTAAGACCTAAGTGCAGCTTTTGACACAGTAATAGTAGCATGCATTTTTAATCAACTGTTCTAAACACTGACTCGGGTCACTCTCTTGCCACCAAGTAGTTCAGAATGCAACAGCAAGGCTTTTTACTGATTTCAGTAAACAGCACATCCTGGCACAGTCACAGTCGTGGCTTCTCTCCAGTGACTCCTTGTTTGATTTGGAAATTATTAGTTTGTATTCTTTTTCTCTCACCTTTTTATTTTCTTATTTTAACTATTGCTTCTATTCTTTTATTTGTATTGTTTTATATTTGCAATCCTTAATGTTTTTGTCTTTTGTTTTTTCCTCCTGTATTCTCCCAAAAGTTATTTGTCTTCTTGCTTTAAATTAATCATAACCGTTGTTTTGTTTTGACTTTGTTATGAAGTTTTCTGCTTTTATAGTGCTCCCAGGGTATCCCTTTTGGCTTTTTAAAGGTGCTATACAAATAAAGTTCTTCATATTACAATGGTTCAGCACTAAAGCCAATCAAGTGTTCCTGTCATAGCCCTTTATACAGCTGGATCCACTTGCTACCTGTTTGTCTTGAAGAGGGTCTCTGACCAAAAGCTTTCACATTAAAAGAGATTATTGCACAGATTTGAGTGTGTGGACGCTTTTTTTTATTCAAGAGAAGACTTCAATAATACAATCATTATCAAAGACCGTCAATGTACCAAGCTCCTGCAACAAGAACCTACAGCCCATACAAAATATCGTATAAGCAGCTGCAGTGACAATTATGATGATGGCTGCAGATGTCCTCGGCTGGGGGTTCTGTTTCATCCTCCATCTTGTCAAGTGGAAACTTTTTCCTGCACAGTTGCTTTGTGAAAAATGAGTCAATTACCGCATTTCTTACCATCTTAGATGAGTGATGGTCATTCATCACCAAAGATTTGGAGGCGCAGGCTTGCTGACCCTGCAAGAAATCAAATACCTAAACGATTTAAAGTTTTGGCCCTTTCCTTCAAAGTGTTATTGTGTATATCTCTGTTCATAAGAGTGTGTGTGAGACATTGCTCCCAGGTAACGTATGGTCCAAAGGCAATCTGCCATGAACTGAGACTTTTCTCTATCAGCATATGAATATGTCCTGATGACTTACCTGTTTCATCAGTCAGACTACAGCTGCAGGAACAGCCTTTGTCCTCCATGCAGCACATCCTCTACTCTGTTGCTGTTCACTGACCTTTTCTGTGATCAAATATTATAAGAGTGACCCATCATTGTATGAATTAATGGCATACATTATGTCTCTTTGCTGATAACTTAAAATGTGTGCATTGAAAGTCAATTTTTGCATACTTCTAATCTTCCTCAAATAAAGAAACGATGATTGCAAATGTAAGAACAAATAATGTTTGTCAATATTGTGCATCCACCATTTTCTGAATAAATGATGGCTACACTCTGTCCGACCTTGCTAAAGAAAAGAGCGTGTCTCTGAGGGCAGCAGTCAATAACTTTAGATTTTGGGATGTAAAGACTTTGTCTGGTTGGATAAATGAAGCTGCCTGGTCCACCAGGAGCAATCTGAAACAGGCATGTTTAGATGTTCATTTATTATAAAGCTTTATTTATAAAGCTGATACACGAGTGCTTGTCTGGCAATATGGAAAATATTTTTCTAGGTACTGAATGACCATAAATTGAAAACCCTGTATAATAGTCTAGCTCAAATGGTGAGGAACGGGGTAGGTAGGCAAACTCAGTAAACATCTTTCCAGAGGTGCACATTTAATTATTGTGCAATCCATTACACATGTAAACTAGAGGGTGAGAGCGCAGGCCTCCTCCAAGGCGGTAGTCCAGATTGGCTATCAATTGCTTGTTCATGTATCGGATCTGGAACTGCTCAAAAGTTTAATGGGTTCTTCCTTACCCCATTTCACACCCTTCGGCCATGTTTCATGAAAATCAGGCCATGTTTATGGCAGCATGGCTTCCCCTTTCTTCCCAGGAGCAAAAACCTAATTGATTACATTATACACTTCACACCTAGCCTGCTTCACCCGGTACCGTAACAATGAAGTTGAACTACACCATAAACTGAAAACAAGGAAATCCACTTCATTTACAAGATCATTTACATCATTCAACAGTTCTATTTTTATTTATTTTTTTATTTTACCTTTATTTAACCAGGAAGTCCCATTGAGATCAGAAATCTCTTTTACAAGGGAGACCTGGCCGAGGTAGCAGCCATACAAAATCAAAAGCCAGATATATGATACACAAATAGACAATAAACAATAAAACAGATTGACACCTATTTAAGGATAGTGGTCTCTCAAGAAAAACAGTGACATTCCTCCTTCACTGCATTCTTTATGATACTCTTAAAGCCATTAATGGATATGAATGATTCTAGTTTAAGAGTTTTTTGAAGGTTATTCCATGACCATGGTGCTTGATAGGAGAACGCTGTTTTGCTAAAGTCTGTTTGAATCCGGGGGACTTTCAAAAGCAACCACTTGGAGGCACGCAGATGGTAACTACTGGAGCTGATAGTGAGACGGGTGCTGAGGTATTCTGGGAGTTTGCCCAGCAGAGCTTTATAGGTAAACATACAGTGGGTACGGAAAGTATTCAGACCCCTTCACTTTTTCCACATTTTGTTATGTTACAGCCTTATTCCAAAATGGATTAAATTCTTTTTTTTCCTCATCAATCTACACACAATACCCCATAATGACAAAGTGAAAAAAGTTTTTTTGAAATGTATGAACTGAAATATCATATGTACACAAGTATTCACACCCTTTATTCAGTACTTTGTTGAGGCACCTTTGGCAGCGATTACAGCCTCAAGTCTTCTTGGGTATGATGCTACAAGCTTGGCACACCTGCATTTGGGGTGTTTTTCTCATTCTTCTCTGCAGATCCTCTCAAACTCTGTCAGGTTAGATGGCGAGCATCGCTGCACAGCTATTTTCAGGTCTTTCCAGAGATGTTCAATGGGGTTCAAGTCTGGGCTCTGGCTGGGCCACTCAAGGACATTCACAGACTTGTCCTGAAGCCACTCCTTCGTTATCTTGGCTGTGTGCTTCGGGTTATTGTCCTGTTGGAAGGTGAACCGTCGCCCCAGTCTGAGATCCTGAGCGCTCTAGAGCAGGTTTTCATCCAGGATGTCTCTCTACTTTGCTGCATTCATCTTTCCCTCTATCCTGACTAGTCTCCCAATTCCTGGCACTGAAAAACATCCCCACAGCATGATGCTGCCACCACCATGCTTCACCGTAGGGATGGTATTTGCCAGGTGATGAGCGGTGCCTGGTTTCCTCCAGACGTGACGCTTGGCATTCAGGCCAAATAGTTCTATCTTGGTTTCATCAGACCAGAGAATCTTGTTTCTCATGGTCTGAGAGTTGTTTAGGTGCCTTTTGGCAAACTCCAAGCGGGCTGTCATGTGCCTTTTACTGAGGAGAGGCTTCCGTCTGGCCACTCTACCATAAAGGCCTGATTGGTGGAGTGCTGCAGAGATGGTTGTCCTTCTGGAAGGTTCTCCCATTTCCTCAGAGTAACGCTGGAGCTCTGTCAGAGTGACCATCAGGTTCTTGGTCACCTCCCTGACCAAGGCCCTTCTCCCCCGATTGCTCAGTTTGGACGGGCGGCCAGCTCTAGGAAGAGTCCTGGTGGTTCTGAACTTCTTCCATTTACGAATGATGGAGGCCACTGTGCTCTTCGGGACCTTCAATGCTGCAGAAATTTTTTGTACCCTTCCCCAGATCTGTGCCTCGATACAATCCTGTCTCAGAGGTCTACAGACAATTCCTTTGACTTCATGGCTTGGTTTCTGCTCTGACATGCACTGTCAACTGTGGGACCTTATATAGACAGGTGTGTGCCTTTCCAAATCAAGTCCAATCAATTGAATTTACCACAGGTGGACTCCAGTCAAGTTGTAGAAACATCTCAAGGACGATCAGTGGAAACAGGATGCACCTGAGCTCAGTTTTGAGTGACATAGCAAAGGGTGTGAATACTTATGTACATGTGATATTTCAGTTTTTTATTTTTAATACATTTGCAAAAATTTCTAAAAGACTTTTTCCACTTTGTCATTATGGGGTATTGTGTGTAGATTGATGAGGAAAAAAAAGAATTTAATCCATTTTGGAATAAGGCTGTAACATAACAAAATGTGGAAAAAGTGAAGGGTTCTGAATACTTTCCGTACCCACTGTATACCAGTGTTGTTTTCTACGAATGCTTAGTGATGTCCAGCCAACCAATTCATAGAGAATACAGTGGTGTGTGAGAGATTTTGCATTTGAAATGAAGCCCAGTGAAGCATGATACACTGAATCGAGTCTCTTTAAGGTGGAGGAGGCTGCGTGGCTGTACAGTATATCACCATAATCAATCACAGATAAAAAAGTGGTTTCCACAAGTTTTTTCCTCGCAGAGAATGTGAAACATGTTTTATTTCTAAAATAAAAGCCAATCTTCAATTTGAGTTTCTTAGTTAAATTAGAGATATGAACATTAAATGAGAGTTTTTCATCAATCCATATTCCCAAGTACTTATAGGCAGACACCCTTTCAATCCGTGTACCATCAGAAGTAAGAATTCTTAGATTGTCAAAGTTTTGTGAGTGATCCTTTGATAGGATCATAAACTTTGTTTTCTGAGCATTTAAAACCAATTTTAGATCTTTCAAAGCTCTTTGTAATAACTGAAATGCAGTCTGAAGTTCTTCTATCGCCTGTGCTGCAGAGGGAGCAGATGTATAGACGATTGTATCATCCGCGTACAAATGCAATTTGGCTTGAATGTCTTAACCTATATCATTTATAAAAATAGAAAATAAGATAGGAGCCAAAATGGAACCTTGGGGCACACCTTTAGTTAACTCAAGAAAGTCTGATTTGTAGCCCGCTGCTTGGACACACTGAGTTCTACCTGTTAAGTAATTTTTAAACCATTTAAGAGCCTTGGACCCAAAGCCAGCATCTCTGAGTTTGTCTAGAAGCGCTTTTGAAAGATCTACAAATAAGACGGCACAATGCTGTTCCCTGTCCAAGGCACCGGCATGGCAGCAGTGATAGCACTGTGACCAGTTCTAAAACCAGACTGACGCTCACATAAAATGTTATTATCAGATAAAAACTGTTTCAGCTGTAAGTTGACCTGAGATTCAAGGATCTTAGCCAGTAGTGAAAGTTTGGATATGGGACGATAGTTGTTTAACTCAGAAAGGTCTCCACCTTTATGTAAGCCTTTATGTCCATAAAAGGTAACACCACCATTACCATCAACCATTAAAATCAGGAAATTAATTTGATTTCAGCAGGTTGACATTCGGGTCTCAATTTGCAGGTTATGGACTGATACATTAACGCCAAGCTGTCCTCTTGGATTGTTTAACTTAAGTCATAATGTCTGAAACTTTGATATATCTTTGTTTATTTTCTTTTTAGCTTTCTTTTAGGCATTTCTCATCAGTTTTTTGTTGAATAAATAATATTAGCTTGGCCGGCTGAACAATGCAATCTCCATATAAATCTAATTAAGTAAGTAAAGTTTATTTAGTAAAACACTTTTAGGAGAACAAAGTCACAAAGTGCTTATATATATATATATATATGATAAAATCATAAATAAGATCACAAAAACAGTAAAAACAATAAGCCATAAGAAGGAACTATCTAAAACACCAATCATAACTCATAAATGCTCGACAGTAGAAGGTGAGAAAAAGGCCAGTTTGAATAAGTGTGTTTTCAGCTGCTTTTTAAAAGCTGGACCTGGTTAGCAGTCTTGCAGCAGCGTTCTGGACGAATTGTAGGAGGTCCAGAGACAACTGGCTGAGGCATGTGAAAAGGGAGTTACAATAGTCCAACCACATCGATATAAAAGCATGAATAATCATCTGAAGCTCATTTTGTGAGACAATGGCCTAAGTTTAGCAATGTTTCTTAAATGAAACAAACATGTCCTGGTCAATGATCTGATGTGTTGATTAAAAAACATTGCATAATCAAATATAACACCAAGATTTATAAGCTTGGACTTAACAGGTGAATAGAGGGGACCAATACACCAGGCAGCCGGTTTGCCATGCAGTCCTTGATGTCAGACAGCCATTTTGTCAGTCTCATTAGGTTTAAAAGACATACAACTGGATGTCATCAGCGTAACAATGTCAAGAAATACCCTTTAAACTGGAGATGATATCTCTTAAGGAAGCATATACAAGGAAAATAATATCGGGCCAGGACAGAACCCTGAGGCACACCACAGGAATTTAGAAGTGTAGGGACCAAGTGTTTAAAATAAGGAGATTGCAGAGAGTTATTTAAAATAATGAGTAGGCATGGACCAAGGGACCCAACTGCATTTTTGGGGATTAAAGACAGACATAAAAGAGCTATCAAAACCGGGGGGTTAGTTTTACTTGAGATGACTCCTAGCTCCTTGGTATAATTCCCAGACCCGCAAACTTTGCAAAAACGGAAAAAGGATAAAAAGGATATAGCGTGAAACTAATTTTAAGATTAGATTAAGACTCACGCTTAATCTGTCAAAACGGTCTGAAAACCTATAGAAAGGCCCTCTGTAATGCCAGGGAAGTCCTACCTACCAATTAACATGCCCTTATTGAATACGATCAATCAGTTCTTTACTAACAGTCTACGTACCATAGTCCTTTAAAGTAAGAGTTATGAAACCTCATAATCCACTCTTGATTCAGGTGTAATAACTCACTTTAGACCTATATCCAACCTTCCCATTCTCTCCAAGATCCTCAAGAAAGATGTAGCCAATCAGCCAGTGTAATTTCCTAAATTCCAATAGTCTATTTGTAGATTTTCAGTCAGGTTTTAGAGCGCCCCATAGCACAGAGACAGTGCCGGTGAAGGTTACAAACAACCTCTTTCCGGCACATGACAGAGGACTTCTCTCTGTCTTGTTAGATCTGAGTGCTGCTTTTGATACCATTGACCATCACATCCTATTACAGAGACTGGAACACTTCATTGGCATAAAAGGAACAACATTGACCTGTATAGGACATTAAGTCCTATATATCAGATCAATTTCACTGTGTACATGTCAGCAAAGAGTCCTCTGTCAAAACTTAACCCTTTAGGCGCCGGAGTTTTTTCAAGAAAATATACAATTTTGATATCAAGATTTCAAAAGGCTATAACTTGAAAGTAGTTTGAGATAAAGGTATACTGTCAATGAGAAAATTGTTCAGTATGACTCAAAGTCTGTGCCATATGGAATTGTATTATTTTCAAAGACCTTCAATGATCAAGATGGCACTGCTTGTAGTTTTTCAGTGTGTGGTATCTTTCATTGCAAGGCACAGCACAAAGACCTACTCCACACTGACGGCACCTGAACTGTGTCTGTCGACGGCCTTTCAGGCGGGTGCGATCTGAACAGACAACACAATCTGGACGTTCGTCTGTGTTGCAGAGCCAGTGTGAGCCTCTGTGGCATTTCTCCCTGCTGCATTGAAGGCCGTCCTCCTTTTTTGCTTTCCTTTTTGGAGAAGCCCTCAAGCCAAGATGTTATAATGTCCTGAATAAAGGCCTTCAGTGGTTTGTGTGGACCAGGACTACAACGTGTGTAAATGATGTGCGCATTGACCACACTGATGCTCAGAACCGCATCAAAAATGCGGAAGAATGTTTTCAAATCTGTTTCTCGCCATCACTTTGCCAAAGCCAGGTGTGTAAGTTGGCCAAAAACCTGCCCAGTAGTCCTCAATTTCAGATTTTTCCACAAGCCCCATGCACAAGTGAAGTGACATGAAAGCTTTCATTTCAGGGACAGTCACATCATACCAGTCATGAAATCTGGAGTTTGGTTTCAAAATTTCCCTTTCAAAGAACTGGTGGGCATATCTGTTTGTTTCATTGGTGATGAGGCTCCAGAATTCATCATTCAGAAAAAGAGAGATGAAATCAATGGTCTGAGAATTTGTCAAATCGTCTCCACAATAACCAACAGGCTCATCAAAATTTCTGATCAACTTTTGATACTCTTCCTCTTCTCTCAAGAACTGCCAGCCATCATCATCATTATCATCGCTCCATGCCTGACCTTCCAGCACTCCTGTTCGGACTGATTTCCTGGTTTCGACCCTGTTTGCCCCTGACTACAGTTCCTCGTCTCTGCCCTGGTAATTACCTAAGCCTTCTGTTCCTGACCACGAGCTACGCCTGTGTCCGTCCTGTCTTCTGTCTGCCTGCTGACTGCCTGACCTCCTGCCTGTCACCGATTCTCCGCCACTTTGAATAGAACCACACCCACAAATGCTGCTCAGATTACAGGCACACATGTCCGCCATCTCATCTGTTTTATTCAGCAATGTTGCTTGTCGCAATTTTGCGACTTTGGCGCTTAAAGGGTTAAGATAGACATGGAGTTCCACAAGGTTCGGTGCTTGGACCGACATTTACGTTGTATATGCTTTCTTTGGGTAATATTATAAGGACACACTCCTCACACTCAATCTAATCAGTTGACTAAACTCCAAGTCTTCCTTAAGGACAAAGTCCTGGATGAGCAGCAATTCTCTGCTGCTAAACTCAGACAAAACTGAAGTTATTGTGCTTGGCCCTAAACACATTTTCCAACCTGAGCAGAGTCGAGGAGGTTACTCCCGGTCATCAGCCCACGCACCTGCAATCTCCACACACCTGTACCAGATCATCAATCAAGCCACCTACACCTCTCCAGCCTTAAAAAGACCAGCTCAGTCCTTCACTCTTCGCCAGATCGTCCGTTTTCCTCTCATGGTAAACTTCAATCAATCAATCTTTATTTTGAGTGCCAATTCATCTCAAGACGCTTTACATAAAGAGCAGGTCTAGACCAAACTCTTTAATTAGAGAGAGAGACCCAACGGTTCAGGAATTCAAAATTAAGGATTCAAGAATCGTATATATGAGCAGCATCAGATATTATATTGAGCAACAGTGGCAGGAAGAACTCCCCTTTAACGGGAAGAAACCTGGAAAAGACCCAGGCCCATGTGGGCGGCTTCTGTCAGGGTCCGTGTTGGGTGGAGAGAGAGAGAGAGAGAGAGAGAGAGAGGTTTAAAAATCTCTTTAATAAAACATTGCAGGGAAAAAACAAAAAATCACAGGGAGACCGTCGCTATTTAAGTAAACTAAGGGAGAAAAAACATTCCTGAAAACCAACAAAACATTCAACAATACAAACTAAAGCGAGGTACTACTGCAAACAAAGAATCAAAAGGTCAACAGCAGTTCTTCTCCTTCTCCAACAGAACACAGCACATTTCCAACGGTCCACCTGCAAACAAAAGCCTGCACATTGTCCACCGTCTGATAATAAGTGTGCTCCACCTTTAAGCGGGACTTCAGCAGCCCCTTCAGAGCAGCCACTGCATCCACTCTACCAGCATCCTGAGCACGGTTTCTCCGTGTCAGCCAGGTAGCCAGTTTAGCAGCGCCAGACAAAAAATTAATCAAAATGTGTGTGTGCTTCTTTTTCAGAGTATTTAGGGCCATAAACAAACAGATCAAAAGAGAACTTCTCTCCAAGGCCCTGGACCCACGTCCTCAGGAGGTCGAAGAGGGGAGACAGCTGAGGACACTGAACAAACAGATGCTGGACTGTCTCCGGCTGAAGACAGAACAAACAGTCCCCCCCTGCTCAGGATCCAGGTATGCTCTGTACCTGTTTGTAGCTATCGCTCCATGTACAACCCTCCACTGGAGGTCCGCTGTCCGTTTTTCAATGGGCAGCTTGTACAGGGACCGCCAGCTGCCTTTCGGGGAGATACCTGGACCAAAGAACTCAGTCCACCTCGACTCCTTTATCCCTGCCAGAGAGCGCAGGTTTACAACCTTCACGCAGATTCCATACACTGCCTTCTTCCCTGCGTCCTGAAACTTGTCCAGGCGAGGGGCTGAGAAGGACAGCAGCTGGCCTTCTCCCTCCTGCCACTCCCCCACAGCAGGGGTGATGGACAGAGGGGGGAAGCTGTACTCACTCTCTTCATCCCATTGGTCAGACAGAGTACGGTTTTCTGCGAACACTCAGAGGTGTTGGCAGGGCGGCACAGACCTCGTCCACAGCTGTGTTTATCAGTCTGGTCGAGGAGATGTTGGTGCTCTGTCTGAAACCATCCATGGATGCAGCAGTCATCTTCATGAGGTGGCCCAGTTTGGTGCAGCCAGCCCTCCTCAGATTGGCCCTCAGGCTGGCAGACTGCAGCGCCTGAGTCTGTAGGAGGCTGTTGAAGAACAGTGGTTCCTGAAATAACCACATTCCCGGGGCCTCATCAGCGACCCGTCTGGTCTGAAGAACCTGCCAAGCCTGCAGGACAGAACTATAAAATGGAGTCAAACCAGATAAGTCCACTTCGTTGGAATTAACTAAGAAAAGTTGTTTGTCGTAACCAAGGCGCCCTCCTTTTCTTAGCAAGACACGAGCAGTGTCCAACCATTTTGAGCCGCAGCCATACAGCAGCCTCTGAGCAGTAGCTAGTCTGAAAGATGCCACCTTGGCCTGGATATCCACCAGCCCCTGTCCTCCTTCAGCCACAGGCAAATAAAGAGCCGCCGCTCGGATCCAGTGATGACCAGACCAGAAAAAGTCCACGATGGTCCGCTGGACTTCCTCTATCAGACCTCTCGGTGGTGTCAAGGCAATGAGTCTGTGCCAAAGAGTCGAGGCAACCAAGTTGTTGGCGACCAGGACCCTTCCCCTGTACGACAGCTGGGGCAGCAACCATTTCCATTTGGATAGCCGAGCACACACTTTCTCCTTAACACCCTCCCAGTTCTTTTTTTGGAAGTCTTCTGAGCCCAGAAAAACTCCCAGCACCTTTAGTCCGGTCCTTCCCCACTGGAGTCCACCAGGCAAAACCGGCACTGCCTGGTCTCTCCATTGTCCAACCAGCAGCACCTCACTCTTCCCCCAGTTAACAAGGGCTGATGAGGCCCTCTCATACAGAGACAAGGAGTCCTGCATACATACCACGTCCTGCTGACCTGCAATGAAAATGTTAACATCATCTGCGTATGCAGACACTACCAGAGGGCAGCAAAGGTCCAATCATCCTGGCAGTAACAGGCCTCTGAGACGACTTCTCAGCCTGCAGAGCAAGGGCTCAAAAACAAGGCTGTAGAGCAGCCCTGAAATGGGACAGCCCTGTCTGATCCCTCGCCTCACAAGGATCGGTTGACTCAGACCAGCTCGCATCTTTACCAGACATTCTGCACCGGCATACAATAAATTCACCCAACTCAAAAACCCATCACCAATTCCAAATGCCCTAAGTGCACTAAACAAATATGAGTGATCCACCCCGTCAAAAGCCTTTTCCGGGTCTAGTGACGCAATACCAAACCCCATACCATCATCATTACCCACATCAAGTGCATCACGAATTAAAAACACATTATCAATAATAGTCCTATCTGGTACACAGTATGTTTGGTCCATATTGACAAGTAAATCCAAATAGTTTTTTAGTCTGTTTGATAAGGCTCTGGAAAGCACCTTATAGTCCGTACAAAGAAGAGCTACTGGCCTCCAGTTCTTTAATAAGGCCAGATCGCCCTTCTTCGGTAATAATGAGAGTACTGCTCGCTGACACGAGACAGGAAGAAAACCTGTGCTGACACATTCCAACAAAACTTTGTGCAAATCAGAGCCAAAAATGCTCCAAAACCATTTATAAAAGTCTGTGGAAAGACCATCGATCCCTGAGGCCATCTGATTGACGGCGTCTGTCAGCTCCTGCAGAGTCAGTGTGGAGTCCAGGGCAGCTCTCTCTCCCTCACTGAGCTGAGGAAGATCCTCCAGCAGCTCCTCGCGGCTCTGCGTGCAGCACTCCTCTCCTCCAAACAGATCTCGGCCTGGTCGGTGGTGATTCTCCCTCCTGGAAGCCTCAGGCAGGTCATCTGCTTCTTTTGGGCCATGGACCTCTCCAGGTTGAAGAAAAAGGAGCTTGGTGCGTCCATGTCGCTGAGCCGGAGAAATTGCGACTGCACCAGAGCTCCCTTTAATCTTTCCTGCAAGAAAGAGCTCAGCTCCAGCCTCTTTTCCTGCAGGGTGCTGCCCAAGGTGGGGTCCAGATCCCTGTACAAACCCTGCTCAATGTCTTTAATTGAGTTTTCCAGCTCCTCAACAGCAGCTTTAATGTTTATGGTCGAGTTAGAGGTATATTGCTGGCAGAAAACACGTACATGTGTCTTCCCGACCTCCCACCACTGTTTCAAGGAACTAAAATCAATTTTTTTGTCTTCCAGTAATCCCAGAAAACCCCAAAAGTCCGACAGAAATTATTGTCCTGCAAGAGTTTGTTATTAAAATGCCAGTAGGACTTTGTTCTTTCCCCTGTTGAGATTAAAAGAACTATACTCACCAGATGGTGGTCAGTGAAACCGACTGGATTAATAACGCTCTGCAGCAGTCTTGGTCTGAGGTTTTGGGACACATAGAAATGGTCCAGTCTGGCTGCACTCACCCTGCTGTCTATGACCCAAACCCATGTGTACTGTCTGGTTTGTGGATGCTTGACCCTCCAAGCATCCAGCAAGTCCAAGCGGGTGATCACAGTTTTTAAAATCTGAGCAGACTGTGGGTGAGGCTCCTCACCTATTCTGTCCATGGTAAAATCAACAGAGCAGTTAAAATCCCCACCAACAATCAGATTGCCCTGATGATGGCTGCTAAGTTCATCTTGCAAATGTCCAAGAAAACCTACTCTAGCTGTTCCTTGATTTGGGGCATACACATTTGCAAAAACGAAAGTGGAATCCTGTATTTCTGTCCTGACAGTAAGTAGTCGTCCTTTGACTGCTTCAGTGACAGATAAAATGTTCGCATTTGCAGTGTCCCTGAAAAAAACAGCTACTCCAGCACTAAAATTGGTTCCGTGGCTGAAGGAGCATGGCCCTTCCCACCAAACCCTCCAGTCCACTTCATCCACCGGATCTGAGTGAGTTTCTTGTACAAACAAGACTGTCTGTCTGTCTCTGCCACCATTGATATTTAGAGACCCTATTTTTAGGTGTTTCATAGGGGAGGTGGAGAAAAAGGGCAGACAGGAAACAGCCAGCAGACAGCAGAGAAGAAACACCAGGTGAATCATGATGAAGTTTTCATGGTTCTGGTTCTAGCAGCTCTTCCCTTCGCCGCCTTCCTGAGTGTCGTAATGTGCTTCTTCAGTCTAAACCGTTTCCTCTCGTCTAAGAGGTCAAACCCGACAGATTTCTTTAACACACCAACTGAGCGAATGAATTTCTCCGTATCACTAAAATGATCCCCCACTTTTACAGATTTCTTGTTAAATGTTCCCTCAAGGAACTCATTTATCTCTGCATTTTTTTCAATACATTCAGTGATGGACATAGTGTCTGACTCGGAATCAAAGTCCATGTCCTCCCCCTCCCCCGATACCTGGCTATTTGCTACAGCCTCCAAGTTCACCTCTTCGCTCACTGTACCCTCCTTTAAACCCCTTTCCATGCTGCTGGTGGAAGCAGCTTCCTCACTGAGCGCTGGAGGCAGCGGTCCAGTGCTGCACTGACCCTCCGCGGCCCTCTGAGCCTGGCACCGCGGGCCCAGCCGCTTCGGCTGAACTCTGTCTGTGCGGACATGAAACCCGCTTATGACCAACATCACCGCACTCAAAGCATTTCATCCGGCCAGAACTAGCGTATAGCATGTAGCTTCCGTCTCCATGTTTCACACTGAAGGACACCTCCAGACTCTGAGAGGGAGAGTCCAGGAACATGGAGACCTGCTGCCTCAGAGACTGCACGTGCTTTAGTTTAGGGTCCCTACATCCCAGACTGACACTTTTAAAACCACTGGCCAGTTTTCCGAATCTCCGGAGCTCGTTCTCTAACGGCTCATTGGGAATGAAGGGCGGGACACCGGACACGGTGATCCGCACCGAGGGCACCAACAGCGGAGACACCTGCACGAACACGTCCCTCACGGTCACTCTGCTCTCTATGAGCTTATGAACATCCTGCTCGCTCTCCAGAAACACCACCACGGCTCTGTTCATCCTGGAGGCGAAGCTGAGCCGGCCGTGTCCGACCTGCTCCCCCGCCGCCAGCAGCACCTCCTCCACGGTCACGCTGCTCTCCGGAGGCACGATGCGGACTACCTGTCGGAGCGATGGGGGAGGCATCCCCGAGGATGCCATCCTCCCGAAACACAAACAAAACTCCCACTAAACTAAAATATGACAACAAACTAAAGAACTGTGGAAGCAGCTGAAGCAGCTTACCTGACCATGAAGGTACAGAAACAGTAGAAACACAATAAAGTCCGTGAAAAAAGTTAGAAACATTCAAAATCTCCCGCAACTTGCACGTTCTCCACCTCCACTCAGAGAGAGAGAGAGAGAGAGAAAGAGAGAGAGAGGCTCCCAGTAACTAGACTCGTTGTTTCTTTATTGAAAAGATTGTATCTCGTCTCCGCTCCGGTCCCGTCTCCCTCTCCACCAGCCAGCTCCTCCTGGTCTCCACTCCGGTCCTTCCTTCCCCTGGCTTGCTGGTCCTTGCCCTTGGCCCGGCGACTTCAGTTGGCCTCCAGCCTCTCCCGCTCTGGAGACTGAGCTCCAGATTCCCCATTGTTCACTTTTGTAATAAAAGTACCTGTCTCCTAACCAACTCCGCTAGTGTCATTGTCTGCATTTTGGGTCCAGCCAGTTCTGCTAGGCTTAACATTTTCTAACAATATAGTTGCTCCGGATGACATTACTCTGGCCTCCAACTCCACTGTAAGGAATCTGGGAGTTATCTTTTGATCAGGATTTTTCCTATAACTCCTACATTAAACAAATTTCACTGCCTTTTTCCATTTATGTAATATTGCTAAAATCAGGCCCATCTTGTCTATGAATGATGCAGAAGAACTAGTCCACACATTTGTAACTTCCAGGTTGGATTATTGCAACTACTTATTATCAGGCTGCTCCAATAAGTCCTTAAAGACTCTCCAGCTGGTCCAGAACGCTGCTGCTCGTGTTCTGATGAGAACTAAGAGAAGAGACCATATTTCTCCTGTACTGGCTTCTCTTCACTGGCTTCCAGTAAAATTCATAATAGAGTTTAAATTCCAGGGATCTTAATGGTCAGGCTCCATCATATCTTAAAGAACACATAGTACCGAACTACCCCAATAGAGCACTGTGCTCCCAGAATGCAGGTCTACTGGTGGTTCCTAAAGGCCTCAAAAGTAGTGCAGGAGGCAGAGCTTTCAGCTATCAGGCTCCTCTCCTGTGGAATCTTCTTCCAGTTTGGGCTCAGAGGGCAGACACCCTCTCTACATTTAAGGGTAGGCTAAAACCATCCTTTTTGATAAAGCTTATAGTTAGGGCTGGCTCAGGCCTTAGACCAGCCCCTAGTTATGTCTAGTTAATGTCTGTTACTAACTTGGTATCTTCCCCCGAGCCTTTTCATGCTTATCTCATCTCTCAGGTTCCTGTGGATCGTGATCATGGTTCTCCTGCTGTGGTTCTCTGGCTTCATGAATCACTGCTTTAAATCGATGGCTGCCACCTTTTACCAATATTAGTTGTGTTATTGTTATTCATATATTAACTATTGTCATCTTTTTCACTGTTACCATGTTACTCATTATTAGTCCTACTGTCAGTGTTACAGTTATTAATATGTTTGGTTGTTGTGCACCCCCCTTCCCCCTTTCACAGCAAAAAGATCATCGTCCAGGCTTCAAATATGTTCCTTAACCATAATGTGACCAGGATTACACCATCTGTTAATGAGCACAGCAAGACCCCCACCTTTGTGCTTGGTGCAATCCTGGGCGACTGGTTTCAGTAGAGCACATCAGGCTGCACTCCCTGAACTCACTCTGGCTCCTGGCTAGTGCCGATAGTTCGTCCATCGTATTTGCCAGAGATGTCACATTGCCCATAATGAGAGAGGCAAGACAAAGCCTCCTCTCCATAGGTTTCCAATGGTCCTCCATCCCTGGTCACATCCTTTGCCCCAGACAGACCCTGGTTGATATAGGAAAGAAGATTATGCTTTTTCCTGCTGAGGTTCCTTCAGTGCTTTCATGTGCTGAGATGTTTTAATCAAGACTACATCAAGCTGGGCACTGTAACTGACGTGGCAATGAACCAGGGTTCAAAGCCACTGGGCCAGATTTATGGTTGTCTTATCGATGCTCAATGGGTCGAGAAAACTTTGGCAAATAGATCAAAACTGAGTCAAAAATAATCAGGAAAATCAATCTCAGCTGCTCAAACAGTCTTCAGGAGTCAGAGTTCAGAGCAGCAAAAACCTTTAATGCCGGCAGCAAAGGGAGAACACTCTATCTGCACAATCACACAGTCAGAGAGTTCTGAGCTCTCACAGACAGTACACCAGCTTATATTTTCATGGGGCTCCACCTGTTTTCCTTTCATCACAGCATCAAAATGACCAATCAAGTTGTATTGTAACATTACACCATTATATTCATTGGTCAGTTGTAGGGCCCAGATGACGTAATCCTTAAAGTTGGATTTTTAGGGACTTTCCAGTCACCTGCACTGGCACGGGCATGTTTCCTTTTTTTATATGCCATGTTATATAAACTTTACACCTCACCTGCACTGGCACGTGCATGTTATCTTTTAAACTTGCTTTGTTCTTATTTTTTGTTATCCCTTTTTATTACACCCTTATTTCTCAACTCTCTTCTGCTGCCTTTTTTCAATGTAAGTGCACTTGTTTTAACATAGAGAATACACGTGATACAGTGAGGGCCAATGAGTGAGGGTCACACACAATTATACTTTTAGTCCAGTGATGAGTACATGTAAATCATAGTGAGGAGTATATATGTATATATGTGTATATATATATATATACATACATACATACATACACACACACATATCTAAGCCATGGTGAAGAATATAAGTCTATAGTTTGAATGATTACTAAAAATAGAAACAACATATCACACTCCAGCATATATCTAGTTATTCCAGTGTCTTTCCATTATTCATATAGTTTCAGTGATTAAGTCAACAAAAGCAGCGTGCAAACTGAATTTCTTTTAGCACAACACTTGTCTTTTACACTACATAACCTCTGAACACACACATCAACCACTCTTCACCACTATTGTTTTCACTGTCTCTTATGTCTTTCTATCCCTCTGTAGTATCTCCTTGTATAGTCTGCTTCAACCCTGCACCCTGTCTGCTGTGTGCAGAGGGATCTACCCCAGGAACATCCTAATTAGGCCATAAAAACAAGGAAGTTAAGGAATAAAAACGAATAACCTCATCATGTCGTCCTGCCTTAACACCTCATAAGACCATGCACCATTGATGAATATGGCAAATTAAACAGACTGAAGCAGAGACGTGTTTAATGTATATAGGTATGCACAGTTAGTTTTGGCAGATTTGTATATGGCAACCAGATATACAGTATCCTCTGTTATAAAAGAAAAATATGCTGAATGCTTCAAATCCTCAGAAAAGAAGAACATGCTATTTTGGGCCAGGTAGTTAGGATATGTGATATATGATAGGGTATAGAATCTGCTTTTGAGATTCAACTGCTCACCTTTCAGTTTCTATATCACAGCAGCTATGTTGCAACTTCATCATGACTCCTGGAAAAGATCTGCTGCCATTCTAGGAAATGACAACAGAACATCTCAGCTGTGGCTGTGGGAGTCGAGGCTTGTGAGCACTTCTTTCCTCTGGTCTACTATTTTTACAGACCAGTGCTATTTCTTTGCCACCATCCATCGTTCACCTCAATAAGGAGAGATGATTGGAAGGTGGAAATGAATATTTGAGGTTAGCAATAAAGGTCGGATGAAAACTAGTGTTTCAGCTAATTCAATTCATGTATGTTGGCCCTTTTCAAATGAATCAATAGATGAAATAAAAAACTGAAAAAATGCAAACAGGAGATTTTCCAGGGACATCCTAGAGGAGGTCAGGTTGGTGGTAGGTTGTGCAGAAGTGGATCTAAAAGACAGAATAACAGGATGTCAATGATATTTACAGAACATTATTCAAAGTAATTGGTCAGATATGGTGGCATCACAATGAATGACGGGGACTTTACAAACAAAGTGAAGATAAAGTGGGGAGTCGTCACAACTGACAGTTAATGTAAAGTTAATATTTCATGATTTTCATTTCATTTGTTATCAATGTTTTTGTCTTCTTTGTTTATCAGAATCAGATGTGTGTTTATTGCCAAGTAAGTTTACACAAACAAGGAATTTTTCATGTTGAATGTTAAATTCAAGAGATTCAAAGATTCAAAGTGTTTATTATCATGTGTACAGTGCAGAAACGGGTTTCCCTGTACAATGAAAATCTTACTTTGCCATCCGCACTGAATGCCAAAGAGTGAAAAAGAAGAGGATAGAATAAAATATAAAAACATATAAATGTAAACTACTATTGCTAGATATAAATATATTTAACAGCGCATGCCATCTGTGCAATGCAGTGAAAACAAAGAAAACACAAAAAAAGAACAAAAAGCCGGCATTCGAGAGCGGAGCGAGCAAACACGTCTGCCACGGTGGGCGCCATAATAATCCATGTCACTAATGTCAGTAAATGTTATTGATCTGTTAAATACTGTGAAACAGAAGGAGGAATTCTATGATTTTATACCAGACGCTGTCCAGGAATGACACATATAAAACACATATAACATGCTTTAATAAATGAATACAATTCAGCCAAAAGGTTTCTGATACCACATTGATCATAAAGATGGTGCAAATATGCAAATATGTCTTCAGTAAACTTCATCAGTAGGAGACAGTTGTTTCCATGAAAAAGCTCTAAAAACCCAAATTCAAACTACCTGTTCAGCAGCAAACAGCAGACAGACACGGAGATGAGCTGGTGCAAACAGTGGAGCATTTGACAAATAAAGAAACTTGTTCTCAGGAGTTATTGGAGACCAAACACAGAGCTAAAAGAGAAAATTGGACTAACATTCATCAGGGGGACACAAACACAACTAGATACAAATAAGCAAGTGTTTGCTAACAGGTTTGGTCTCTTTACAGCAGAAAGATAGCAATAATGTGGCCCAAGGAAATTTCTGTGAATGTATTAATTACATTTCAGGTGCACCCACAGCTTTGTCATATGCAGTGGTTTATAATATCTGGCCAAATTGTTGTCTCATCATCTGATTGCTTGTGTTTATTTTCCCTGCTGGACTTGGTTGTGGTGATGTTGCGCAAAAACATTTGCAAAACTACCAACATAAGACACAAGGTCTAACAATTATGCGTTAACTGGTTATTGGGGGACACATCCTTCAAATGAGGCCATCTTTGTGAAGTGTGACTTCTATTTGCCTTTTCTTAGCAGGGCTTTAGTCTTTGTTCTCCAACCAACCCGTGCTGTCCTAATTACTCTTATTGAATATTAATTTAATAATCTGAGTAAGTGAGTCTTGCAGCTTTTAGGGCTGTGATGAATCACTGCATGTGCATTAACGGTCTATGATCATAAATCATCATTAGCGAGTATCAACATAGAAAAAGTGTTTGACTTAAATCTGTCAGCACCATTTGTAATGTGGGTAATTATTGCACCCAGACATCTTCAGCAGTGCCTGAGCACTGAGCTCAGGCCAGCTCTTCTGCTTTTTGCTGTGCTATGCTGGTTAACATGGACGTGTGTTTTATTTGCCAGAGAGATATGTCTCTCAGTCTACTTTGAACTGCCCCCACCACTGATCTGAAGGGTCAGTCGTGTGCAGGAGTGCCCAGGGGCCATGGATACTAAGGCCACTGCATCTGAGACCTATGATTGAAAACGCCTGCTCTTTGGAGTTTGCAGGTGAGGGGTTCAGGGTGGGAGGAACCTTTGAAAATGGTCTCGGCAGTTGATACGCAGCTACAGAGAATATTGCATCTCTTAGCTTTAGGGCCTCTGTAATGTGGTGAAGGTCAACAGTGAGGCTGGGCAAGGAAAGCAAAATGTCAGGTTGAGGAAAAATAGCATGGCCACTGACAGTTTAAAGTTGCAGAACTTGTGTTGGAGAACTATGGTAAGAGTGTGTGTATGAAATACTTGGTGTGAAAATGGCAATAGTAAATGCTCTGTATTTGTAAAGCACCTTTCTAGTCATTCAGACAACTCAAAGTGCTTTTACATCACATTCTGATTCACCCACTCACACATCATTCATACAGGAGGAATCTAAATTGGAGGAGACTGTTCGTTCACACAGGAGCAAGTTGGGGTTCAGTGTCTTGCCCAAGGACATTTCGACATGCTGACCCATAGGAGCCGGGGATCGAACCACTGATCTTCCGACTGAAGGACAACCCACAGCCACAGCTGCCCAGCAGTGTCACAGACAGAGCCATAAGTATCTACAATGTCAAACTCCATCTGCTTTTGACAGAACTGTAGTTGGTGGGTATTCACTGCTGCTCATTTCTAATAACAGTTTCCTACTTGAATGGAAGCTAATGAACCGCCAAAGCTCTATAACTTTATCTAATTTCATCAGATTTCTTCAAGACGCTGTAAGTAACATCTTAAGGTTCTAACACAGAGAGAAGGCAACATCAGAGGAAACATTTTTTCGCCTGGACGACTTAAATTTTAATTCAAATTTGACCTTTACTCTCCGACTCTTCCTTTGATTGTGAAACTGGAAAAGTGAATTTGTGAAACAATGAAGGTACTGGTACTTGAGATTTTTGCCCACATTAGCACCCCTACTTCTCAATTCCTAAAAGTATAATGATATTATAGTAGAGTTATAAAGTAGTAGCAATCTTAAAAATGTGTCATTTGTAAGTAGCACAACCATATTTATAGTTTCAATTATATATTATGGGGGACAATTCATGCACTTGAAACTCGTAGTTCTTAGGCTGCTCATTGCCAAAACTGCTTCTCAGCGTGGAAAGGCCAGGCATCCCCACAGAGATAAGGAGAAGGAGGAGAAGCAGCAGAGTGAACCCCCGGGAGTGGAAAAGGCAGTATAACCTTCCTCTTGTGTTAGTTTCCTGTTACCATCTCTTATGTTAACGGGTCGGTTTTGACCCGTGTCTTAAATCAGCTGTAAAATACACTAAAAACAACTATCTATCATCCAATTTGTTTCTCATCTCTTGGTTACCTTGTTAGGCTTCCTTATCCATGAAAATATTGGTTTTAATATTTTTGGTGTGGGCCCCTGGGCCTTTTTTTGTCAGTATACCCCTCGATTTCAATTTTTAAAAAATGTAAAATGAACCTCAAGAGAATCATATAAATAAATAAAAGGTTGTTGTGTTACCTGAGTATTACTGTGGGGATTTAGAACACATCTCTTAAATAAATTAGTTTTGTTTATTTTTTCATTTTAATATTATTAACTATAGTAACATCTGTGGTGTTACAGGTCAATTTCGACCCATATATATTTACTTCAAGAAAAAGGCAAAAAAGTAATTTTTTTTTTCAGCAATAGAAGTTTAGTACAAAGACAAAATGAAAAGCAGAACAAATATATATATATATATATATATATATATATATATATATATATATATATATATATATATATATATATATATATATATAACATAAATATAAAAAGATATAGATTTGCAAGGTCAAACAAACAACCCTGCAGTCCAGTAGGTTTTTCTCAGGGATGCCACTCGCAGCTTTGCCTGTGTAAATCTGTATATTCCAGGCATAGCTGGTTTTTGCATCACAGGCTGCCCAGATTTTTATGCCGTACTTCCCTGGCTTACTGGGTATGTATTGCCGGAAGGGGCATTTTCCTTGGAAAGGGACAAGACATTCATCCACTGTCACCTCATCAATGTCTTTCCACATGCAGCCATAGACTTTTTTTTCCTTCAATGTTTGTCATAGCAATGATGACTCTTTTTAGTGACAATGGCATAAATAGCTCAAAACAAGTCTTGATGTCACTGACGCTAGTCACAGCAAACCTTGTGATTCCAGGGGTCACTTTGATGACATTTGCAGCAGCTGCCCTGCCATGTACATCAGGAGGTACAGAGCTCCAACAGATCTTATCATTTCTGGACTTGAATCTTTCAGCTGGAGCAGCTTCAGCACCGGTGACCTCCTCATCAGACTCATCAGATGTGTCTGTGTCTTCTGGATGATAAACCTGCTCATCCGAATCACTATGCTGCTGTGTGTCCTCTCCCTATTTTCACCAAAAATATTATCCAGAACTTGGCTCACTGAAAATCTTCTTCTCATTTTTGCATGCTGCAAATTGGAAATGTGCACTCTGCAAGTCACTAACTCTATACTGAATTGACCTCACATATCTGGACATGCCCGTCTTTGTGCAGGTATACTGGAAAACGAGGCAAAATGAGAATCCCCTAAAGCTCACATGATTGGGAGAGGAGCTGGCTTTCAGTGTGTTGGCTGACAGTGAACTTATGATTTCAGTTTTGGCTCTAATTATTGCTTAATAATCTTACTTTTATAACTGGGTCGAAACCGAACCTAACAACACAAATGTCGTAATTTCAACTAGAGCATTTTATAATTTAGTGAAAACTATTTTTTTGTTTTATTTTGTTGAAATAGAGGTTCCTGACAAAGTCATAAAGCCTTGATGCAATAAAGAAATTTATGTGGTTATTTTATGCATTTAAAAACGAGTCGGTGCCGACCCTAACACAAGAGGAAGGATAAACCATGTATGCCGTCTGTCTTCATGGGAAACGTAAGATCTCTCCCCAATACAATGGAAAAGCTAACGGTGCTAACCCGACTTCACAGTGTGTAGTGCTTCGCCGAGACGTGGTTGAACAAACTTTTCTGGGACTCGACTGTAACCCTGGATGGCTTTCATCTTATTCGGGCCGACAGGAAAGCCACGGAAAATGGAAAGAGGAGGGCGAGATAGCTATGTTTGTGAAAGAGAAATGGTGCAACCCTGGACACATCGGCGTTAAAGAGCAGCGCTGCCCTCCATTCCATCCCCCAGCTTGTCTTCTTCCTCATCAACACCACACCATCAACAGTCCACACCTACCACCTCTCCTTACCAGCTGAGGAGGGAGCCCAAGGTGAGAAAGGCCTCTGGCCCGGACGGCATCAGCCCCAGACTACTGAAGGACTGTCCGGACCAGCTCTGTGGGGAGGTCACGCACTGATTCAACCTGAGTCTGAAGAAAGTCCAGGTCCCGGGGAAGACTTCCATCGTGGTCCCAGTACCAAAAATGGCGTTCCCCAGGGAACTGTTTTCCTGTTTTCTCCCCCCACTTTCCCCACCACTGTAAAAATGGAATTTCTCCCCTTGGGGGGATCAATAAAGGTGAATTGATTGAATTGAATTGATCCCAACCACTACAGGCCTGTCTCCCTGACCTCTCACCTGATGAAGACCATGGAAGGCCCTGAGCACCTGCTTCCACAACAGACAGATACACCCATGGTGCAAGAAGAAGTGCTACCGCACATCATTCATCCCCACTGCTGTCAGACTGCGTAACAACAGTGTTACATAAGTCTCCAACTTTGACAGTTTCATAGGCACTACCTGCACTTTGTCACTACTCATTTGCTTTTCTCCTGTGCAATACAGACATGCATATCATTTATATTATTCTTATATTCATATTTATTTTTATATTCATTACATTTTTTGCTTTTGCACTACTTCTGTCACTGACACTTTGTTTCTGTACCTTTTCTGTATTTTGTCTCTGCTGCTGTAACAAGTAAATTTCCCCAGTGTGGGATAAATAAAGTCTGTCTTATCTCTTATCTTATCTCTTAAAGGATCATGCTGGGCTCACACTACAGCAGTTTCAAAAATCCTAACAGTTTAATTTTAAAATTTTAAAATCTACTTGAATCACATACATACAGAGAATTTTAACAGTGCACCACACTCCAAAAACCAGACCAGAAATCTCCACTGATTGAGGGGGGGGGGGCGGAATAGGCATGAAACTAAACCTAAAACTCCTGCAGTGTGAGCCTGCCATCATTGACTCTTAAGGTATAAACAACCCTACAGAGGTTTAATGACTCTTCAGTAATGTGGTTGTTCTGAACAGCCAAAAGGACTTCAGCCTTGGTCAAATGACACAGCATACAAACTAGTTATTTCGAGAAGAACCCCACAACAATAACAATCATTAAGCCATGTAAAACTATTGTAAAAAGACTTCCAAATACAAGTGTGAACTTGGAAATGAGCAAATTATGGGGCCTTTAATTCATTTGTTGCATTTTGAAGCACCCCTGAGTTTACTGGCCAAGACATCTTCGTCTTTGCAACTACGGATGCTATTTTTAAATATATCCAGCCGACCCTTGTTAACCAGTCATTAACTGTTAATCAACAAGATTCAAATGTGCTATTTAGAATGGAATAATGTCAGTGACCCATTAAGATTTTAGCAATACAAACATTTTTCATTAGGCAGAGTGAACATGAACAACACACTTGTTGATGTATGGACAGGAGCTCCTCACCCTTGACCCTGGCTCTCCTCCGTGTGTTTACACAAGCTGTGGCCTATTATCCACCTCATATCCCACTGTATGCCCCTGCTGACTTCTGCCACTGCCACTGTTGCAGTTGTCCAGTCCTATATTTGAAGTGCTGTGCAGCTGAGGGTACCGCTGGGGGGGCATACCAATTCAGGGTGTGAGCTCTGTCTACTACTACAGTGAGATGGTCCCCTTTTCAGTGCTAGTGTTTGGAGATGGGCAAAGATCCACATCACGCCGTCTATTTTGTGTTAATTCAATGCGTGTTCATGAACACTGTACTTCTGCTGCTTTACATCTTGTGTATGACTTGCACAAGCACTATATAACAAATATTAACATATTTCTTTTAACTGTTTGATAATACTAATTGGTCAGTCAAGGTTAAACAATTAATTATAAACGTCCCTATCGACAACAGTAATTTTAGCATACTGTGTGCGCTGCACCACTTCCTATCATCTTGACAAAGTGATCCACTGTTGTTAGAAAAGTCACAGCTAACTGGTTTACTGGGTTAATTGGTTCAGCAGAGTCATATGACAAGTACACGGGGTGATGGTGATTCATCACGCCTACAATTAAATTACTCACCTGGTGGCTACAGCTACTACAGCCTTCTGCTCGACAGTAATTGATCAGTCACCATCGCCTCTCTCACAGTGACTTTCCCAGACACATACTGTAACTATAATTAATGGCACAAAAATTAAGTGGTTCTCAGAGTTACACCCTCTGTTGGTTGAGCAAAGCTGAGGGATGTGTTTCATCTGGCATATTAGTCTGTAAGTAATAATCTGTTTACAGTTGTTGTCATCTAGTAATGATACCTGCGGAGTGGGTCATACACTAATCAGAAGACCCGGCTCTTCCTCCACATTGACCATGTGACCTTGGACAAGATACTGAACTGACTGTAGTGTTAAACTCTGAGTGGTTGGAAGACTAGAAATGCACTATAAGTGCAGTCCATTTACCAATACAAGCTGATTTATGTCCATCATCAAGTCTTAGACACAGAAATCATACCAGTATTGTGTGGCAGGAATTTCTAATTTCTAAAAACTGCAATGAAACGTGCCTTAAAGAGACACTAATACCCTTTCAGTCATTATTAATGTGGCTTTTAATGTTTAGTGTCCTTTTATTGTGTATTTAGCTGCTGTTTAAAAGGATTATGAGGAAAATTTGACTTCCTACCAAAACAATGAGCTGAAAGATATTAAATCACTTATGAGAGTTTAGAGGGATTGCAGTCTGATAAGTGACCTCTTTTACATTCCACATAGTCATCTGACCCAACGTTAACTTGAAAATATTGCTTAGTGCAGCTCTAAAAATAATGAGCATTGGCAGCTGTTTAAAAAATGGTTTTGTTGGGTCTTCAAAATTCTTGGTCTAATTGTTCTAATACACTAACCTTGGTTTACCAACCTGTTGCCAGGCAGACCTGTTGCTTGTACAAACCTTCATTCCAAAAATCCTAAAAACTTAACCTAAAGACTTTTCTAGAGCTACCATGAGCATGCTGTCATGCTAAACTAGGATCATTAATGTGGCAAAAATTATACCTGCTTAACCCTCACCCTACTGCCTTGGGTGCCAGGAGCCATACATAGATGAAGCAGACACAGACTTCCTATCCTAAAGTATATATATTTCAATTTTACACAATATGCAAATTAAAATAATAAATACAATAATAATAATCTTTTTTCAGATGACATTTGACAGTAACCTAATACTCTCTTGAGAAGAAATAAGTCAACATTTTGTTATGATGGTTGTTTTTTACAATAGTTAATGCTTGGCCCCATTCAGTAACCCTTAAAAAAGTAAAAATGTTGCTAGGATGAGGGCTAAACACCGGCATGCTAACATCCTCATTGTGAGCATGTTTGGATCCTGGCCTCAGGTGAATAGAGACACAAAGCAAACGATCAACAAATAAACAAACATTGTTTTTATGGATGAATTAAATTTATGAAGTTCTCTGAAACACAAAGTCCACGTAATTAGAACTAAAGAAGTATAATAACCAGCTCACATGCACAGATGATGATCAGTTCATCATCTGTACAAAACAATGACTCATTCCTTGATTGATAAATTCCTAACAATATCCTATTTAATTCTTTCATACTGTGTTACAGTAGCTGGAGAGTAATGTACTTGACAGCTTCCTGTCACAAGAGCTGGATTTCAGACTCACATCACTGTCCAACCTTGCACATCAGATCTCAAAAAAGGATTATGCACATCACAGATCAAGAGTAGGCACCCTTAGTTCAGCCACGCTTTGGATAGAACCTGGCAAGAACACCATATGGCATTCTGTCCATGAATGTACTGGACCCCGTTTTGATTTATGTTCCTTCCTACTGTTAGACAAACAACTGGACTATTCCCTTCACCCTAGCTATAGACATACAGTATTGGGGTGCACTGAGCTGTGTTGACCATGCAAAGTCAAAAAGTCAAAAATCTCACCACACCACCAGCATTCCTCTTGAAAGTGTTTCCTCAGACGAGTTCTTCACAAAGCTGTCAAGAACGATTTTAAGGCTACATTCAGACTGCAGGTAAAAGTTTCCCAAATCAGTTTTTTTGTGTGCAAATATGTGACTCAGATCAGCAGTGTGAACAGCACAAGCAGGTCATTTCAGGACTGTGACCAGTTCACGCTGGAATCTGACACATCACAAAATAATGTAGACAGCCAAACTAAAAAATGGATCTGACCAATAAATCTAAAATGAGCACCAAGAGTTGCAGTGTGAACCTTGCCTCAGTATAGAGCTTAAAGAACATCTGAGCTAAGAGAAGGACTTCATTGATGTGGATGTTGACATCCGTATGACTATAGTGATGGGTTGACGGGTTACCAGTCCACAACTGTGTAATAAGATATTCATCAATACACAGGAGATCAAGGAATAAAGTAAGATATTAACTTTTCAGTTAGATGGTATCTGGCATCAGCATGTTTATACTGTGATTCCAATTTTGTTGTACAATGTACAATGACAATAAAGATATATTCTATTCTGAGATATATTCTATGATGTATTTTTTTTTTTTTTTTTATGTAACCGGAACTACACACAAGACACTGCACCAGATAAAGCTTATTAGGGCCCGAGCACCAAACGGTGCGAGGACCCTCTTCAAATGCAAGGAATTCTTCTTCTTCTTCTTCTTCTTCTTGTTTTTCTGCTTATTTTTATTTTTCTCCAAAACAAATTGCAATTTTGAGGGCCTAAACATGCCCAAGGTCTCAGTTGAAAAAACAAAAAAAATATAAGCTGCAAGCAACGATGAGCGGGTCTTCACACCTCTGCGCACATCCGCCATCACGTCCTGTTGCGACCTGTTTCAGACACTGCTCGTGGCACCTCCTGTGTCCCCTATGTGGCCCTAGAGAACACTCACTAAGGTGAGTCATTTGAGTCATGTAAATCAAATGATGATTGCCACAGAAGGCTTACTTCCTGTTACCACTAAGTGGCGCGGTGACTGTGGTCGCTGGTTGGCATGTAAATCTCTTCGGGCTGGGACTCTTATTAAACATGAGACATGTTATGGAAATTGTAGATGAGTCTAAAATAATGTCAAACCAAACAGAAGTTGCCTTTCTGAGTATTTCATTCTTTGCAAAGATGTCAAATAACAGTACAGAGCACATAGGATCTGCAATGTATGTGACAAAGAAGACATCGTGAGCTGAACATATTTATAGGAAACAGATTAACCACTCCTACCAGCAGGGAGAAGAACAGGCAGAGTGTAAGGGTCTCAGTCTAACTTAGGGTGAAAGTGTCACGCAGGGTGAGATATGATTAAAAGTGATTAGAAGTGATAAAGCGAACAGAAAGAACAACGTAAGGGATGTGATTATCATACAAGACAGACAGTCACAAACAACTTTGAAGAAACAGCAGATGAGCTGGAAACAACTCCCCTCTCGTAATGTTCTAAATACTTGGACAGGAACAGGAAAAACACATTTTGTGACTTCACTACTTGGGGTGTGGCCATAGGCACGAGAAGGTGAGAGTTGCCTACTTTGCAGGTCTAATTAGCAACAACAAACACAATTCTACATTCCTGTGTAACACCACTGAGCATCTTGTCAGTCTTTTCCATTCCACTGTCTGCCTCATCCCCAAAATGTTGTAGAATCTGTTTGTCTTCCTTTGTTGACAAAGTCAACAACAGTCAACCTAAATTTCATTAAAGTTACTGGTTCGTCTGATCCATCAGTCTACTGTCGTTCTCTCTCGTTCACCCTGATTTCTCTGCACAATTATTATTAGGGCCCGAGCACCAAGCGGTGCGAGGACCCTATTGAAACTGCGTGGGGGAAAACGTGCAAGGGAGGAAAACGGGCCAGTACCCAAGAACCAAGAGGTGTACGGACCTCACAGTCCTCGAGCAGGTAGGCCTCGGAAAAATATGTCAAATGGAAAAAACCAGGTGACCAGGGGGCCGAAAACATAGTTGAAACTGAAGGAATTATTATTATTATTATTATTTTTCTTGTGTATTAACAAAGGCTAATTTGGGGGCCTGAACATGCACGAAAAGTCAGGAAAATTTGCACAAAATTCAAGCACATCAAAAATTTTCGTATTTCATGGGTTTCGTAAACGGGCGTGAAAAAATGGCTCTATAGCGCCACCAAAACTCAGCCCCGGAACTGCGTATAATGTACATGTACGAAAGTTGTAGGGTATATGTATGGTTTAAAGACGCACAGAAAAGTCTCTTGGAGGTATGCCTTAAAACCAACAGGAAGTCGGCCATTTTGGATTTTATGGCGAAAAGTAGGGGTCGTAAATGAACGAACTAGTCCGAGGGGGTTGAAGCGATCGAAATAAAACTCAGTCAGCTGGTAGAAACAATATCAAGGATGAAAAGTTATCAAAGGTTTTGTATAATCTTTAACGGTTTGGGCGTGGCAAGCTCTCAAAATTCTGAGCCTTGCCGTCAAACAGGAAGTTGTTAATAACTTGACTGTACGTGATCAAATATGCACCAAACTTCAGATTTCTGATGAGACTCCCGCCCCGAACAAGTCTACATGTCAATATTCATTCTAAGTCACAGCGCCACCTAGTGGTGACAGGAAACTTTATATTTTACGCTATGATGGCTCAAGACCAGCCAGTTGATCGGATCCACTTCAAATTTGGTCAGGAAAGCCTCAAGATGTTGATGTTGGTCTGGAGCGAACGCCGTGACTCTGTGTCAAAAGCTGTTGCCGTGGCGACGCAGACACTGTCGATTGAAAATTTTTTTTCGCCATCAAAATTAAAACTGCTGTAACTCCACTGTACAAGGTCCTATCTTCACCAAATTCATACAGTTTGATGACTGTCCTGCTCTGAAGACATGTACATGGCCATTTTGAACCATGGTCATAGCGCCACCTACTGGCGGGAGGAGGTACATGTCTTCTTTCTCGGACGTCTCTCTCTCAGCAGGTTATCCACAGACACCTCAAATTTGAGCCAAACATTCTCAAGATGTGGTTGATGCAAAGGTATGAAGGGCTTGAGGTTTCGCCAAACGCTGTCGCCGTGGCGACCCCTCGTTCGCCATGAAAAACGACTTTAATTTCCGAGCTAACACATGCGTGCACACTCACGAAATTTGGCATACACGTCAGGAGGCCTACAATGAATAATCTTATTGGGTTAACAGATTTGGATGGGCCAAAATGGCTCTACGGCGCCCCCTACAAAACTTTGACAAACTAGCCCCCGGTGTACGTTTTACCTACATGTACCAAATTCGGTATACTTATGCTGGACGATAGGACCTACAAAAAAGCCTCTTGGAGCGTTGACCTAAACCCAACAGGAAGTCGGCCATTTTGAATTAAGTGTCAAAATTTCAGCCATTTATAGGGGTCGTAAATGAGCGAACTAGTCCGAGGGGGTCAAAGCGATCGACTTCAAACTCAGTCAGCTGGTGAAAACACTATTCAAGATGAAAAGTTATCAAAAGCTTTATATAATCTTTTACGATTTACCCGTGGCGAGTTGTCAAAGTTCAGTGTCCCGCCATGGCACCGAAAGTTCTTCTAAGTTCACTGTAGATTCTCCAGTGTGTTTCACACTTTTCATGTTTTGTCTGAAAAGCCTCAAGACCTTCACAGTGAAGTCAACACTTAATATACTGGAATACAGGACGTCATTAGCAGCCGTTTTCTAGCGCAACATGGGGGACGCGGGAAGTGACGTGCAAGTCCTTCACGCGCTGTCCAAACTACATGCACGTTCTGAGCCGCGTGGAAGGGTCGGAGTCCGGCGGCGGGACGGAGCCGCCGCACGCCCTGACGAGCGCGGACGTGCGAGGGCCCTCCAACGCTGCTTGCAGCTTTAATTGCCATTGTTTCTCATATGGGCTTGTCTTTCTGCCCTTTAGATGTAATCCCCCCAAATATCTTAAAGAGGTCCTGCCTACCCTGGTCCCCTGCCTGCTTTCAATTATTAATCTCTCTCACCTCTGGCTGTGTTCCTGATGGTTTTAAGATGATGAGCGTCCAACCTATGAAAAAAAAAAATTGTCCGTAATCCAACCCAGCCAAATAACTACAGACCCATTTTGAAACTACCATTCATCTCCCAAATAATGGATAAAAATGTGACGCAGCAGCTCCTTGAGGTCATTGAAGGACGCACTATTCACAATAAATTCCAATCTGGCTTTCACCACCAACATAGTAAAGAAATAGAACCAGTGAGAATGACAATTAATATCCTAATGGCGAACATTGCATCCTGGTCCTGCACGACCTAATTGCTGCCTTTGCTACGACATTCAATCAGCCTGATTGAATGTCCTAACAAGTGTGTTGGTATCTCAGGCTCTGCTTTTAATTGAAAATTTAAGGTTGTCATAGACATTTTTGCTTTCTCAGCCGGCCCTATGCCAGAGTGGAGTTCTGCAAGGCTCAATCCTTGGTTCCAGTTCAGTTGTATCTCTCATCATTGTTCCGCTGCTGACATGCAGCAGTATTTTTCAGTTAAGCCAACTGATGGGGGTAATATTGTACCCTCCACGACAGCCTTGCTGCTATGAAAGAAGTGATGTCACTTAATTTCTTTCTCTTAAATTCAGATCTTCTTATTGGTCTGATAAATTTGCATCTGAAATAATGTGCCCACTAATGTTAAACCCTCCTCACAAAACCTGGGTGTAATCTTTGACCAGAATATTGACTTCAACTTACAAATAAAGAAGCTGATGCAAACATGCTTTTCAGAACTTCAGAAAGTCCTAAAATCAAATCATGAATAAAATCAACCATGGATCTAGATTTAGTAATCCATATATTTTTATTCTCATGCCTAGACTACAGGAATGCTATTTTCTCCTGTCACAGCAACCCTGTCCCACCTGCAACTTGCGCAAAATGCTGCAGCCAGACTGCTAACCAAAACCAACTGGATCCCACATCACACCAATCCATCCCATCCATGTGGGCGGCTGTGGCTCAGAGGTAGAGTGGGTCGTCCCTCAATCGTAAGGTTGGTTGTGGCTCCCCTGGCTCCTATGAGTTAGCCTAAGTGTCCTTGGGCAAGACACTGAACCCCAACTTGCTCCTGCAGCTTAGCTTCAATGTGTGAATGTGTGTGACAGAATAGTCTCCAACTTAGATTCCTCCGGTATGAATGATGTAAAAGCGCTTTGGGTACTAACAATGACCAGAAAGGTGCAACACAAATCATTTACCATCTGTTCCATAGACTAGAGCACAATCCCAGTATTCCGTTCCGTGTCATCCAGTTTAGATTCACCCTGTTTATGCTAGGAGAAATGTAGGGACATAAGAAATGGTATTTAGCCATTGTGACGGCCTTGCTGATGTGTCTGCTACCCTGCTGTTCTCCGTCCTGAGTCGGGAGAAGTGGGCCTCGAGTTGTCTGGCCACACCTGTGCCTCTACTCAACAAATAGACCTGCACAAATACAGCCAATTTTAATTTTAGTATAGTATTTTTTATTTTTTTTTTCACTTCACAATGTGCTCACTTCACAGTGTGCTATCATTTTTAATATCTCTCCACTATGCAACATGTCGTCTTCGTAAACAATGCCTTTCACTTTTCTGTCTTGTCAGATGAAAAACCACATTGGCCTCTTTTCATTTTGTCAGTCCCCCACATTTTCACAATGACAAAACGTGAAAATGAACAGCATTAAAGTTCTGGCGCAACATTTGGGCATTGGAAGCTTCATTATCTGCTTTATTTGGTCACTTAAGGGCAGCAGAACAAGTGAAAATCTAACATTGACATATAAGCTTAAAACATTCATTTAGTGTTGGTAAATAGTGGCTTACCTACAGATACACCAGACAGAGCAATATTAACATTCAGTTTTAACAGTTTTGGTGCCCATGATGAATGCAAGTCCAATATTTCTTCTCTTAAGCTCTTTCCACCAACTCTTAGGAGCAAAAATGCTCCTTTATATCCACAAGCTAGTTCCTAGCTCTGTCTATCTGACACATACTATAGAGTTGGTTTATCAGAGCTTGTTTGCAAAAAACAGATGCCTGCTGCTACTGCAAATTAGTTTGATGAGATAATAGTTTGAAAACCAAAACAATGAGCTAAAAGAGGCTGAAGGCTTCATAGAGCTGAGGAAAACTACCATTAGCCTTAAAAGTTCTCTACTCTCTACCATGATTTTGAAGTGTACTTTTTTTATCCAATGTAAACTCGGGAACATTGGGTTGGGACTACAGGGACCCTTGAACAAGAGGTTCACAGTCTGATTACTGAGTCAATATCAAGCTGTCCAATCCCACACAGTGATTGGAGAAGCTACAACAGATTACTTAACACGAACACCTGTGATAAAATCAAGACATGGATGGCGACCTGTCGGACTCAGCAGGAGAGGGAGTGCAGAGACAATTAAACGTTCAATCAGCGTTAATGGTGCCCTCAGTGGAGCTCTTCGCTGCCGATAAATGCTTCCTCTTCCCTCTCCATGGTGATGGGATGTCGATGGTTGCTTGTGGCGTGTCATGAAGTTCCCCATCTGTGCTCTTGGCACTTTAATGAAGAGAGTGACATGAAGGGGTCTAGATGGTGGCTGTGTTTTGTATTTCAATGAGAGATGAGTGTTCTTCACGGAGAATCTGGGTGTGCTGATATCCTCCTTCCATCTCTCTCTTTACAAGAGAAGATAATTTTGACACTTCAATTTTGACACTCCATGGGATGCAGTCATAAAAGTTTACTGTTTTGCTCATGCATGTGTAGCAGATCCACCTTGTTGTTTTTTTTTGTCATTTTACCTTTTATTTAATTAGCAATTTGCTTTATGCTTCAAGCACCTTAGCAAAGATTCAGCCAGGTGAAGTACCAGGGTAAGTTTCCTCACAGACATCTTGGTCTGGTGTCTGCCCTGGGATCTGAACTGAGTTTCCTTAACTCAACAATAAAAATGTCCAGAATAACACTCTTAAGTCGAGGTTTTGGGCTCTCCAGCCTTAGAAAGATCTATGGATTTTTGAGTCTGTCAGAAGCCTCCTCACAAGTTCCCTCCTGCCCTCATCTCTCAGCTATGGGAGAACTGATGTTTGTCTTTGCTATCTTGTACACCCTGAGAACAAGTCTGGATGGCCTGAAACCAACCATCTGATCTATTTATTATACTTATAGCTATTTAAATGTCATTTGCCTTAATTCTAAAGTAATAATTAATAATTATTCCCAATGTCATCATTAATTTTGTTTTAGGCTATTTATTAACCCCCCTATATTTGTTCTAATCTTCTGCTGCAGTGATAATGAATATAATTACTTTGACTACTATTGTTTTGTTAATTGTATTGACAGTTTTAAAAACAAATGTGCAGTGGCTTTAAATACAAATATGTAGTAAGATGTGATCCCTCTGTTCATGAATGGTTACAATGCAATAAACCCTCTCAAATAATTTTCCAAAAAGATAAGAGGTTTAGGAGCATAGGGGAGTACACAATGAAGGCAAGCTGTCATCCTTGAGAGGGTGTCTTTCAAGGTTGACAGGCTGACTTATTGGCAAATTTGCACCATTAACATCAAATGTGTGCATCTCAAAAGTAGAACTGCTTTCTCTGTGGCAGCCTGATATTGCTCTTTGTGGTTACTTTGCACCAAAATGAGAGTGAATCAATCCACTCCTCTCTACCTCCTCTACAATACACCCAGTGATTAGCTTCTTTAAATCTTGTCCACTTGTCATCTCTCCACTGTGTCCTGCTTTGGAATCCAGTTTGTGTTGTATAGCCAGAGTGCGTGGATTACTGGCAGCACAGGGCTCCCAGTCAGCAACAGTGCTCAGTTGTATGTAGTCCAATGTAACCTGCCCTGACCTGTCACGTGTACATGTCATCATAGGAAAGTCTACCTAGGATAAACAAGTCACATTCCGGCAGTGCAGGAATACAGCATTACTTTGTTTAATAAATGTAATATAATTACTGTTTTGGAAATTGTACCCACCCATCTTGTCTATGAATGATGCAGAAAAATTAGTCCATGCATTTGTCTTCCAGGTTGGACTATTGTAACTCCTTATTATATATAATAATCATATTTCTCCTGTACTGGCTTCTCTTCACTGGCTTCCAGTAAAATCTAGAATAGAGTTTAAAATCCTTCTCCTCACCTCCAAAGCTCTTAATGTTCAGGCTCCATCATATCTTAAAGAGCTCATAGTACCGTACTACCCCACTAGAGCACTGTGCTCCCAGACTGCAGGCCTACTGGTGGTTCCTAAAGTCCTCTAAAGTAGTGATGGAGCCAGAGCTTTCAGCTATCAGGCTCCTCTTCTGTGGAACCTCCTTCCAGTTTGGGTTCGGGGGGGCAGACACCCTCTCTACATTACGAGTAGACTAAAAACCTTCCTTAGTGATAAAGCTTATAGTTTAGGGCTGGATCAGGCCTCGGACCAGCCCCTAGTTATGCTGCCATAGGCTTGGACTGTCGGGGGACTCCCCATGATGCACTGGGCTCCTCTCTCCTCCTCTTCCTGTCCATCCTTATTTTTCATGTCTCTTTAATGCCTTTAATGCGTTTGATACCGTATACGTGGGTGAAAATCACCCGACGTTGGTGTTCTAGGGTTAATGTTGTACAAAAGTGAATACTGCCAACCTCTACTCTCTGAAACACCGACATCCTTCAACTAGCTATCAATATGGTAACTTTGATTTTAGTTATTAACTTGTTGTTACCAGTCCTCAAAAGTGAGGTCCTTCAGTGCGTTGCTTTCTTAGCCCGTTGATGAGCCAGGCGGGGAAGAAGGGTTGTGTCCTTGCTGTCAAGGACAAAGGACGCTCCTTTGTTCCTTACCAGTTAAAACTGAGTTCAGAGAGGGAGTCCTTTGCTCAAAAGACAGAGAAACATGAAGTCCTCACCAATTTGGTGGAGCCCAACAAAATGTCAACTTAAATACAATAATAAATGACAAAAAGTAATCAGATTCATAAATACTGTTACCAAACTGTGAAATGTTTCATTCTAACCCTTACTAGATTTATCAGTTTAAAGTTCATTCACTGCTTTTTCCACTGCAGGGTAGTATTTTCTTTTTTTTTTTAAATTCTATAGCAATGCAACTTCAACAATCTCTCTCACACTCACACTCACACTCACACACACACACACACACACACTGAGGTTAACTTGTTATTTCTCTCTCGTCACAGAGGCACTGCAGAGGGGAGAACAGCAAACTTGTGAAAAAGAATGCTCAACATTTGGAAGTTGTACACAATACTCACAACCAGCTCTGCTTTTCCATCAGCTTAACCCATCTGACCTTTCCTGATCTCGACGGCGGTGAAGCTACACAATTAGATTGGGGCGATTCAATGTTTCACCGGTTTGTGAGTTTGAACAGTGAGACAGCTCTGACCTGAAACTGTGGTGTTTTACAGAAGCAACGGCGAATAAACCTCCTCTCATTTTGAGACTGGCTTTTCCAAATCTTCTGACGTGCCTCTATTTATGCTTCTATCACGAAACTACTACTGCGGTATAAAAAAATTCAAGGGTTTTCTACGAACTTGACACGCATGTAGTTTTCGCTACAAAGGCTACGACAACCCCATTGGTCACCGGTGCGATGGTCTCCCAAATCTGGCGTAATGGCTCATCTGTGCTATATTCAACCTCTCCCTGCAACCACGAAGCACACTGAGAATTTGGTTTGCTACAATTTTGAAACATTCATTGGAGAGAGGACATCCTTCTGGTGTGCACAAAGACATTAAAGGGTTCAGAGTGGGCGTGTTATGGTTTACATTGTGTCAAAAACTTTCTCCTGTGTTTCAATAGACCTCTATAACGTATTTTCACAGCCCATAACTCAAAAGTCTTTGACAGCTACTTGATTCTCATCAACATGATAGTCTTGGGTTTAAAACCCCCTCTCATCATGAACACAATCAAAATCATCTGTTTCCAAGACCCTGATTATTGACCTCAAACACATAGACTCCCCGTCCTTCCTCACCATGTGTCTTAGCGCCATGCCAGGAGCGTTTAAACTACATAGGGTCGTACCCCCCACCATGTGATTTAACCAAAGTCTTCTATCAGACAGATGCTTGAGGACGATTTGGATGCAAAAATGAGAGCTGTAGTAAACGAACCAGGATTGAGCCAGTATGGTACGGGATCTTTATCTTTTACAGCTCTGCTTCATAAAACAATCCCTCAATAGGTTCTCTGTCATAAGCTTAGAGTTTGTAAACGGGCAGAAGTCAGGGAATGCACTGGGACACTGTAAATACCTCATCCATAAAGCTCTGTTCATATTTTTTATCAAGCACTCCTCTCAACTTGGATATTCTGACGAGATCTCCCCTCTCCCCTCACACAGCCGTGCGGAGTTGTTTTACACCTCCGAAGCCGCTGGAATGAGTGGGGTTGTAATACATTTTTTTCATTAAAAGTTTCCCAGCCATCCTGCCTACTGCAGTCTCTAGGTTTTACTGAAAAACACAGAGGAGAGAGAGCTTCTGTATTCCTTTTCATTTCTCATTTGCAAATAAAAAGTACATCCTAAAGGGCATTCATTTCATGATTAAACACAAGCATAGCACAACAACATATAGGATAAAGGGCTAAACAACTACATTTTCCTACAAGAGTAGAGTATTTATCACTTTTAAGTGATTTAGAGTATTGTAAAAAGCCTGGTGCCAATTTCTCACTTCAGTCAAAATATTCTCAGGCATGTTGTTTTCCAGACGAAAACACACCACATGGACAAACAAAGCGTACAGTGTGAACAAATGGTACGTTTTTATATCAGAGGCGTCTTTAGTCCATTCAGTCAAAGGTATCTGACAAACAAGATTCGCTTGTACACAGGGTGCATTCTACAGCCAGTTCCCAGGATGTATGGGATCATACTAGAGCAAGAATATTTTCCACTGGTACAATTTCTGCATCTCAGATAAAACCGTTGTTACGTGCCCCATGTATGTGTGTGTGTGCTGCTCCCCCCCTCCTTCATTGAGCCAATACCAGTTTGAGAGGATGTGTGATCAGTGTGATGTTAGTGTGGTCTTTGTGAGGCAGTAGGTTTCCCAGTGGCAGTGGAGCCTGCAGTGATTTTGTTGCTTGTGTTAAGTTTTCCTCCGTTGATCAGTGGCATTCAGCTTTTGAGCTCGCTTTACATTGTGTAATCTCTTTGGTTTACGTCTTGAATAAATATTTGTTTTCTACTCATAAATTAGTTTATCCCGCCGTCCTTTTTTTCCCGTTACTGTTACTTTCCCCTCAAACATCTTTTGGGTCGTAACAACCGTGGATGGTGTCGTAGAACTTCTTCGCTGATTTTAGTTTGTATGAATGAGTTTCTGCAACAGTTTTGACTTGAACCTCCTGTTGCGCATGCACAAGACTAAATGGTAGGAATGAAGTGAGGACTCCAGAGTCTGGTGGTTGGTCAGACACCTGTGGTAGCGCTCTCTCTGATACTTGCTCATACTTGGTCATCCATCATCCAGTTTTGAATAGATTTTGACATAAGGTGGTTAATATTACTCTCTAATTTCCTCTTCGTTCGTATAGAACTCCTCTTTTAAATGTTCAAATGTAAATAAAGGTTTTAAAATGTTGGGCTGTGTGTTTGTGTCACTGATTTTTGATGCTGTTTTGTTTTAGATTTTCATTTTCTTGCTGTTTTTGAACTGTTGAAATGTTTTGATGAATCATCACAGCCAATGTCTAATGGGGACACGTGGATGAGTTAATGTCAATGCTGTTAACTGGTAATGATGATAACATAAAATAAAGATTAAACAAGTAAAATAAAACAAACATTTTTTGTTTTCTTTCTTTGAAATAAAATTATACACATTTTCAATCCGAAGACCTCAAATACCAACTCTATGTCTGTGCCCTGTGGCACAGGCTGTCCCTTTATTTCATTAATTTCATTAGTTTCATTCTCACTTTGTAAATTACTGACGCCCCTGACCATCTAAAGTTGCTGCAGGCATACCGGACACAAACCCCTAGTCTTATGGGTCAAAGTAATGTTCAAGCCATACAACCACCGATCCACCTCCATCTGTGAACGTTTTCTGTTATGCACTATATTGCCCTTTAGCGTCTGTATGAAAGCTAAAGAGCGCCTTGTGGATAGTGGCAGTATTTGACACCCTGCGAATGAGAACAGGCTGAAAATATTAATTCTGTAAAGCCAGCCTCTTATATCAATCGTTTACGAAGTACAAGCACACTCAATGCAGCCATGCACATTTTGCATGTATGTCACACTGTTTCTTTGTTGTTACTCCCTAGTTCAAATATTGGACTGGTCTAATTACTAGCCTCATCACATTTTATTGATCTATGGATTAGTACCTGATTAGAGCACTGACAGGCAACAGTGATGCAACAAGGGGCAACATGAATGTGAACCTCTAATATAAGAAGTACTCACCACAGGCTAAGATTTTCTAAGGTTGTCCTTATCTGTAAGTTTAAGTCTTAACTTTTGACACTTTTCGCTATAATGAATAATAATAATGAATTCATTTGTAGATGACTTTGGGTTGCATGTAATTCTTCATGAGTATCCCACTGCCACACCAGGAAGTATGAATGCCTCTTTTGTATAATGATCTCCAAATTGAGGCATATTGATGGAGTGCAGAAAACAGTGGAAGAACAGCCAGGAAGAGCAGGTAAGGGAGTGTGTGTGAGAAAAAGGGAGAGTTTAGAAATGACTGATAACTGAGTGTCCGTCAGTCAAGGTGTGCTGCGTCAGGCCCAGGCTGTGCGAAGACATGAACTCTAAATGACAAACACTGTGCAAGACATCAGACATGTAAACCATCAGTACCGTAACAAGATGATGGGGGTTTCCTATGTTAACAGTCATGAACAGTTTGAGAATTCGGCTTAGCGTGATTGGACGTGAGTAAGATAATTGCAGTAGTAGTCATGAGGAAATAAATATTGGCCTAAGTTAAGATCACCACACTGTATAATGTGCTTGGAGAGCTGCAAAGGGGGGAGTAATTAATGATCACTATTCCAAATATCAACAGAAATGAACATATCCCATCAGGGAGTCTGTTCTAAAAAACACCTACAGCTGGGCTTGTCAAGGCTTTGCTACACAAGAGAGATGCTGTCTTTGGTTAACAGCTCCTTTTTCTTGCTTAATTGCTTGACAGACACCTTTATTCTTCAATCGATGGGGTGTATAAACAACAGAAATCCTGCCAGCAAAATACAGTTTGTATTGACTTTTGTGATGGAATACATTAATGAAGAGAGAGAGACCAATAAAGTAATTCATTTCATATTATCAGAATAAAGAAGTAAGCTTCTGTGCCTCACACACTTGCATGGATCTCACATCCTGCATATCAAAAGATCAAAGAGAAAATATGTTCTCAATATGTCCGGTAAATGAGTGAAAACAGTGAAATATAATAATTATTCATCACAGTTCCCATTTCAAGCTATACTTTAGGTTATGTCGCCAAAGTGAAGCTCAATGGGGGCACTCTATTACCGTCGCCATCTTGGCAGTGCCCGACTCCGCCAATTACAGCTAATCGAAAAACGGGCAAAGAGGTGGAGCTGAGTTTGGCCGAAAGAAACCCGGGCTGCTGAGACACACACCATCATCAGACTCCACAGCCGCTGCCGACAGCGGAGCAGTCAGCACAAGCCACCGTAACTGTGGTTATCGAGGTTGATTGAAGTGCAATGAAAAAGGCTGGGGTTAAGTGGTGTTTTCTCTAGTACCGCTACAGTGTGAGCTAACGCCTCAGCAGCAGAATAACACCAAGAGAGGTTATAAACAAACGTACCAAGTCTAAACTCTACTAGTAAAACTTTCTCACAGAATGAACAGATTAAAACTGTGAAAAGAGGAGGGGAGAGGTGTCTCTCCTCCTGCCTGCTGCTCCACACCTGCTGCTTGTCTGCCCACATCACAGAGGAGGAGAGACTCAGACACTGTGAGCAGTCACGGACTGTGATTACTCCAAACAGTGTGCACAGGAATGATTTACAATATTATAATAACGTTATATTTATCACCTTTTCCCCGTCAGTCTGGCACTCAATAAGTTGCTATGTGAGGCCTCGCAAAACGGCTAGCGACTATCCACTGGAAATCCATCACAACACTCATCTGTCACTTAAAGTGGCCACGTCTTTAATTTATGCATAACTTTAAGCCTTAATATAGAGACCAAAAGCATTTTTTGCACCAGGCTGAGAACATGTTTATTTCTGCTGTAAAGTTTAACACTTATGGGGACTGACAAGTCAAGGACTTTCAGTTTTTGGCACTTCCACATTGGCATTATTTTCCAGAGCCACAGG